>NC_083770.1:12159097-12331597 GCF_963514075.1 Conger conger
CGACAGGGAGACAGAGAGGAAGAGAGAGAGGGAGATGGAGAGGGAGAGTGGGAGATGGAGAGGGAGAGAGAGGGAGACGGAGAGAGAGAGCGAGATGGAGACAGAGAGGAGAGAGGGAGAGGAAGAGAGAGCCTGCGGGAAAATCTGATTATATCCTGGCGAGCACCTCCGGGGGACGAGGGCCACGCCCAAGGCCCGGATATTTCCACACACACACACACACACCCTCACACACACACCCTCACACACATACACACACACACACACTCACACACACACACACACACTCACACACACACACACACACACACACACACACTCACACACACACTCACACTCACACACTCACACACACACACACACATACACACACACACACACTCACACACACACACTCACACACACACTCATACACACACACACTCACACACACACACACTCACACACACACACTCACACACACACTCACACACTCTCACACACACGACACACACACACACACACTCACACACACACACACACACACACTCACACACACACACACACTCACACACACACACTCACACACACACACACACACACACACACTCACACACACACACTACTCACACGCCCGCGCGCAGGCTGGATATCACATAACATCGCAATCCGTTAAAAATCCACGACGGACCAGCAGAAGCTTTACTTTCATTGTTCCCTTGTTTTTTTTATTTTTACAAAAAAACATTTGACCGAGTTTGATTTATGCGTTTAATATTTCGACCGGCGAAATTGTGGAACTCTGGTTTCCGTAACGACGCGGGGGTTATGAAACGCTGACCCCTCTGATTCATTTTCATCTGGAGATTTAATTAGTTTGTTTTGTAATGCAATAATCCATCAATATTGAGGCGGATGAAACGCGGGGTCCGGGCAGACGCGGGGGGAACTCCAGCCGCAGCACGTGTTTTACAGTAGACTTCCCGCCGGGTGAATTATTCATGAAGCTGGCCCGGCAACTTTCATCTCCTTCTTAATGTAATTGTTAAAGGCGTTTATACCATAACTGTATTTCATCTGCCTCTTTTACCTTTCCTTTCAAATTCCAATTTAGGGATGACCTCCGAGGGATTATTGATGTACGTAATAACGAAATAATTAAAACGGAGGGGGGAAACCGATCGCGGCAGGATATTTCATTATTCCCCCGTAACTACGTTTCGCTTTTAAACAAGCGTGGAAAGAACGGGCTCTGAATTCCTAATACCGCCGACGCTCCTCGTTAACGACGAACGGATAAAGAAGGTCGGAGATATTGTAGTTCAGGTTCGTAGTTATCGCCTATCTGTTAGGACCATGTATGCTGAAGCCGTACAATAAAGCTTGATTGAATTGAATTGATATTGTAGTTTTTCCGTACCGTGTCCGGTGTGACCCAGCTCCTCGATCATAAGCCAGCAGGGCCTCAGGAACAGGGATAGACTCTCGGCGATAGAACTACGGCCCCCTGCGAAACGCCGGTGCGTCTCCGATCGGTGGCGGTAAACGTTAGCAGCATTTCAATCGAGCAGAGGTCAGAGGTCAGAGGTCAGAGGGCAGAACTACGCGCCCTGAGTGGTAGCTCTGATCTCTCACCTCGGCTGAGGACCGCGCTCTCGTCCAGCGGCTCAGCTGAGCTGCTCCCGCGCGCGTGAGACGGAACATTCCGGATGTGATGGAGAGAGCCCTGTTGCGTGATGGGATTTTATTTCTTAACATTTCGTTACCTTTGAATGAAATTTTGACGATTTGTTAGCGTCATAAATACGTTTGTTTATAGGACACTAGTTTGTGCAACCTTTTACACAAAAATGCTGTTTAAAAGTATGAAACAATGCTAAACTTAAGAGGTTGTATCTGCCCTGCTATCGGTGAAGCTCAATATCTCAAAACCACTCAGAAGGCAGACGGAACCTTATATTTCCAAGGTCAAGATTTTTCTTTAATCCTTGATTTTTTAAAATTTATCTTACAGGTTGGAACGTTTGTTTACAATAGTTTTTCTAAGCCCACTGCAGCATCTTCAGTGAGTTCTCTCTCTCCCAAGCTCCACTCCCTCTCTCCCCCCCCTCACTCCCTCTCTCCCCCCCTCACTCCCTCTCTCCCCCCACTCCCTCTCTCCCCCCCACTCCCTCTCTCCCCCCACTCCCTCTCTCCCCCCCCTCGCTCCCTCTCTTCCCATCTTTCTCCATTTTACAATTTATTCATTTGGCAGAAGCTTTTAGCCAAATCGACTCACAGAAGTGCATTTAACATGGTAAGCAAACACCGCTACAGTCAGTACCACGGCACTGTGCAATCGCATAAGTGCCGCCATCAAGGTGCATTACTGCAACCTGCAAAATAAAGGAAGAAAAGAGTTAGTTAAAAAAGCCAGAAACACTTAAATAGCGTGAGGTTTTCAGAGAAAAGCCAGTGAATATGCCTCCCTTTCTCTCTTCCTCTTCCCGCTTTCTCTCCTTTCTTCGCCCACTCCCTATCTTTCTCCCCCTCTCCCTCCTTCCTTTCTTCCTCCTTCCCACTCCCTCCCTCTCCCCCCACCTCCCTCTCCTCTTCCTTTCCTCCTCGTTCACTCTCTCCCTGGGGTGGAGGAGGGCTGTCAGCGTTTGATTGCTCTGAAAGAGTGCATCATCTGGTTGGTGAATGGGGAAGGCTGAATGCTGTGTTGATTCCTGTTGAGGATGGCTTGTTTGCGGCTGGGTGCGGTTCTGTCTTTAGGGGGGATGTGTTGGGGCCAGTTTTCAGCTGCGGTGTTGGGGGTGGTTCTGCAGTCCTGGCTCAAGTATGACCCAGTAGCAGGATGTGGGTCTGCAGGTGTGTGGTCTGTTTTTTAGGGGGTCTGTCCGTGTTTTTGGGGTGGAGGTTGAAAATGTAGTAAATGATGAATGATGTGGGAACAAGGATGTGGTGAAATGGGGGCAGATAATGAAGAGACATGTTTGGTTTGAGTGCTGTGTGTTGGTTGAGGGTTGTGTGATGGGGCGAGTGCTGTGTGTTGGGTTGAGTGCAGTGGGCTGGATTGAGTGTTGCTTGTTGGATTGTGTGTTGCGTGTTGGGTTGAGTGTTGCATGTTGTGTTCAGTGCAGTGTGCTGGGTTGAGTGCTGTGTTGAGTGCCGTGTGTTGGGTTGAGTCCAGTGTGCTTGGTTGCGTGTTCCGTGTTGGGTTGAGTGCAGTGTGTTGGGTTGAGTGTTGCATGTTGGGTTGAGTGCAGTGTGCTGAGTTGAGTGTTTGTGTTCAGTCTTGTGTGTTGGGTTGAGTGCAATGTGCTGGGTTGAGTATTGCATGTTGGGTTGAGTGCAGTGTGCTGGGTTGAGTGTTGCATGTTCGGTTGAGTGCAGTGTGCTCGTTGAATGTTGAATGCTGGGTTGAGTGTTGCATGTTGTGTTCAGTGCAGTGTGCTGGGTTGAGTGTTGTGTGTTGGTGTGAGTGCGTGTGTTCGGTGAGTGTTGAATGTGGGTTGAGTGTTGCCTGTTGTGTTCAGTGCAGTGTGCTGGGTTGAGTGTTGTGTTCAGTCTTGTGTGTTGGGTTGAGTGCAATGTGCTGAGTTGAGTGTTCCATGTTGGGTTGAGTGCAGTGTGCTGAGTTGAGTGTTTGCATGTTGAGTTGAGTGTTGTGTTGAGTGTTGCATGTGGGTTGAGTGTTGTGTTGAGTGTTGCATGTTGGGTTGAGTGGTGTTTGTTGTATTTTATCCTTTATTTCTCAGTGTTTGCAGGTGGTTTTGAGGTGAGAGGATGAAAGAAAGTCTTGCTGTTTTGTAATGGAGGTGTATGTCTTTTTGGAACATAAAAAGTCTCTCAGCGCTGACATGAGCAACTGTCAGCATCTAAATGCAGCCACATGTTCTTCTGTGGAAGAGGGGATGGGGGAGGGGAGAGCGAGCAATGGAGGAAGAAAGAGAGAGAAAGAGTCAGGGTTCCCTCCAGGTGAGGAGCAGCAGGTGTTCGCGCTTTCTTCTCCTTTTTTCTTTTTCTTTTTTAAATGCCGGTGCGAAAGCTCCAGAGACGGGCGGAACTGACCCCCCCCCCCCCGGCCCCCGCCGAGTTTCACCACGTCAGAGCTGAGTCGGAGCGCGGGGGGGGGCACAGGAAATACAGACCCCCCCACCCCCCACCACGCCCGCCGCAGAACCTGGGGGTTCACTACACTCATGGGGAGGGAGAGGGAGAGAGAGAGAGGGAGAGGGAGAGGGAGAGAGGGAGAGGGAGAGGGGGGGTGGGAGAGAGGGAGAGGGGGTGGGAGAGAGGGAGAGGGAGAGGGGGTGGGAGAGAGAGGGGGAGAGGGGGGTGGGAGAGAGAGAGGGAGAGAGGGAGAGAGAGAGAGGGAGGGAGAGAGAGAGGGAGAGGGAGAGGGGGTGGGAGAGAGAGAGGGAGGGAGAGAGGGAGAGAGGGAGAGGGGGTGGGAGAGGGAGAGAGAGAGAGAGAGAGAGTGGGGTGGGGTGGTGGAGAGAAAGGGTAAGAGAGTGTAATTTAAAAACTTTAGTAGCACAACTCTGGCCTGAGAAACGGCAAAACACATGTAAACGTGTCCTCGGAAACTACACACAATACAAGCTACACGTTATCCTCAAAGCACTGCCCAACTCGAGCTCAACAGAAGGGAGATCGAGAAAGAACATGAGAGGAGAAACAGAGAGAGAGGGACAGAGAAAGTGAAAGAGGGAGAGAGCGGGAGAGAACATGAGAGAGAGGGAGAGAGAGAGACAGCAAAGGGAAGTCTGGGGAGACTTCAGACTACTGGCTCCCCATGGCTCACATGATTAGAATGCACGCCTATGCCATACATGACTCTTGCAAAGAAGAACATTTTCACATCTGATTACTCCCCTCTCCTCTGCCCTCTCTCTCGGAGGCAGGGGGGGTCTGATTATTAGTGCCTAAGGGGCAAACCCTGCAATTTCATTACCCCCTCATTACAGCACCGGAGAATGACTGCGGTATTTATGACATCATTTCTGTAACATCATCTTCCATAGACGGACTGATTACACAGCATTTGTTAAAATATCATTATTACTAGTATTGACGTATCTATATTCTCTCCCTCTCTTTCTTGTTCTCTCCCTCTCTCTCTCTCTCTCTCTCTCTCTCTCTCTCTCTCTCTCTCTCTCTCTCTCGCTCTCTCTGTAAAGCAGTGGATGAGAACGGGGCATATATTCATTCAGTTATGAATGCTATATTCTTTGCAGTAGGTCACTCTGGATGTAGCCATCCTTTAAATGACCTGGTATTAATAATACAGCTGGACATTTATAGAAGGAATTCATAATTCATAATACAAGCTCTGCCCGAGAGCATTCAAACCTGTCACCTTTCAGGGGGAGAGAAGCCAGGCCACATTCAGACCCATATAACCTCCTTCTTTACATAAGCACTAGGTTTGGCCTCTTTCACTGAAGAACTCTACCTTCAGCTACTGTACATAAGCACTACAGTTCTATTTCACAATACACTGGAAAACCCCATCTTTAGCCAGGTAAGTAACCTTGTATGTTTTGTCCATTTCACAAAACACTGAAAAACACCATCTTTAGCCACGTAAATAACCTCGTTTGTTTTGCCTATTTCACAATACACTGAAAACCCCAGTCTTTAGTCACATAAGTAACCTCGTATGTTTTGCCCATTTCAGAAAACACTGAAAAACTCCATCTTTACACGCTACGTTCCGCCTATTTCAAAAAACACTCAAAAACCCCATCTTTACGTAAACGCGACACGCTGTTTATATCAGCAATGCTGCGCTCTGAAAAGGCTTATCTTTACATAAACACTCACCGCTGCCCTCCCGTGTGCCGCGCACGCTGTTTTTCTGATGAATGTACCCAGCTCTCAGCAGGTAACCTGCGAGGGGGGTAAAAAATCTATTTCGGAAAGCCCTTAAGCAGAATCTAAAGAACAGATCATTATTTTGTAACCTTTGAAGAGCCGGGAGGAGGGAGGGTGGCGAACACAGGACAGAAATAGGATTTCGCGGGAGAAGGACGGACCGTGGCGAGATTAGCTCGCGTCTCCGCGTCTTAAATTAACAGTTGATAAACTGAGTTTTGCGAAAAATGTTCTTTTCGCCGTTCGGATTCTGACTGGAGTTTCGCTGCCTGTTGCCTGGGGAGACGACCGAACGTCAGCAGCATCTGCAAGCGCGGAAACTCACCTGGGTTCAAACAGACGCTGCGGAAGACTTTCCAGCACAGCCGGAGACGCGGTGAGGCGCACGGACAGAGAACGCTAGGGCGGTGGACCCAAACCTTTGAAAATTCCCTGTCGGTTAATTGTTAATATCTACGCATGGCTGCATATTGAGCTGCCGGGTGGAGAGGCGGAAGAATAGCTTTAATTCGATAATCACTCTGAACCAGCTCCTGATTGTTTTGCGCCATTAACTAATGAGCATCCTCCAATTAGCCGTTCTGTTTTACTTGAGCGCACCAAATGCGGTCGCACTGTCTGTGTGGACTTAACAAGAAATTGGATTCTGAAAAGTTGGTTTCCATTCAAGAGCGACCCTTTATTTCTTTTTTTAAAATCAAATGGGTGAATTTATCACTGCTGTAATGACAAAAATATTTGCACAAAGACATTGCACAAAGCACCAAGACATTGGTAACAGAAATGCAGGGTCAATGTGTCAAGCTGGGAAATGCAGAATTTCCCAGGCCTAGCGTTGGGAAAAGTAGTTAAATTGTCCCCTTTTCTTCTGAAGAACAGACATGTGTGAGTGTTTATTCCTTATTGCCCTTCACAGACGACACTCTTAAGCAAAGAGCAGTCATCTGTGGATGCATGATCCAAAAAGCTGTGCTCGAAAAAAGCTGGCAAGCTTGTTCACCGGGAAAACATGAAAAAACAGTTTCAGGGTAATTTCGGGGGTTTAAAAGTGAGCTGTCTTCTAAGACTGGCTCACTGATTCATTCACAGACCTGTTTGTAGGGGAGGGTGCTTGCACTGAAAAGTAGGAGTAAAAGATCACGTTCTATCACTGGGGCGGGACGGAATTGGCTCAGGCGGTAAGAGTCGGAGGGTTGCCGGTTCGATCCCGCCCTGGGTCTGTCGAAGGGCCCCTGAGCACGACACCCAACCCCCAAATGCTCCTGGTCGGGGCCTTGCATGGCATGGGTATGAATGGGTGAATGACAAACATCAATTGTACAGCCAATGCTACATAAATGCCAACCATTTACCATTTACTGTGATCATCAGTAAATTTGTCATTCAAGTGTGTTTGTAAGATGGTATGTATATGATCAGGCAGAGATCTCATTGGCTGGTGAATCTCTCCCCCCTCCCCCCGCCCTCTCTCTCTCTTCCTGTGGGGATACATTATGAAATAAAATGCATCACAAACACAGATGCATTGATAATCTCACTGCTTCCTCAGAATACATTCCATGAATAGCAGCTAGAAAGCCTCTGTAATCGGATATGCCAAAATAAAAAAGAATTAAAACAGGCCAGGTCCCGAGGAGGTTTTTTCTCATAGCAGAATGTAATGCGAAATTGAATTTTGAGAATCGAAACTGATGGTTCAGTCTCTGGACCTTCTTCCATCTGTTAAGGACAAGTGCCACCAGAACATCAATGTGTCTTTGTTTCTGGAGACGTAACATATTCCGCTCAGCCAAAGACGAATAATCCTTTGTTTCAAACAGTGCAACATGACTCAAATCCATTAAAAGTGGATTTCCCTGCAAACCGGAGATAAATGCATTCATCAAAAGGTGTCATACGTTAAGTGTGCGCTCGGTAAAATCCAGCAAAATCTTATTTATGGCTTGAATTTCCGTTCTGCGCCTGATATTATAGTGGCTTATTGAAATGTATAAGTGTTTATTTGGAATGAAACTTTATTCTCAAGATGCTTCCTTAGAGCGATAATGTTTCGGCTGTATAAAAAGGCAATTTTCTGCAGTTTTATTATTTTTCTGTTGTACAGACGCCTTTATACGAGCCGAGGCAAGACGGTAGCTTTAAATGGATTATATCTTTCTATAGTGTTCTTAGCGTTTCAGTTTAACAGAAACCTCTGTCTCAGGGGACCAAATACTGTACAGCAGATTTTTTAAAGCTAGCGATAGGGTGAATTAACTGTTCTCATCTATTATTATATTTATCCAGCTATATTTTCATTGTACATACTCTGTATAAATAATTAACAGAATAAGCAAATTAATTAATTGAATACATCAATGTCCATTTAATGAATGCATTTGTCTTTATTTCAGTGGTGCATTGCCCTGATATAGATTGGCTGTCTATCCAGGGTGTATTCCTCTTTCACCCAATGCATGCTGGGATAGGCTCCAGCACCCCCCCGCGACCCTGACCAGGAATGAACAAGATAGATAATGGATGGATGGATTTGCCTTTAGTTCACCAGGAAAGAACTGAATTTTCTTTTAGCGGTTACCACCTCAGAGTTACAATCAGAGTGTGTAGGGAATTCGACAAGGACACAGGGGTTAATGCTTCACCATGGGATCTTTAATGACTGCCGAGACCTCCGGTTTTAATGTTTAATTCGAATCACGAGCATGTGGTCATGAAACTGCTGAGTCTTAGACAGCGTCCCGACTAGAACCTATAACCAGAACCCATACACAGAGATACATATCCAGAGACTCAATTAAACCTGCAAAGCAATCTTCAAGGGAGAAAAGTCACTTCGCTGCACAATAGTGCTACATCATTCTGGGAGGACGACTCTTTATTGTGAAAACTTGTTTTGGTTGAAAAACAACGTTTCCTCTTAAGATTAGTTTATACTTTGAATCAAGGGGTTAGCTTAGTGAAGTAAAAGATAACATTAAATAGCATCATATGCTATGGAACATTTTTTCCTCCTGAGATCCTGTGTCCTGAAACAGGACATTGCATTTTGGCCTTCCCTGAGCTGCGTACAGTGTTCATCTTAGCAAAAGGGACATTCAATTAAAAGTTAAATCTACACTCACTGAGCATTTTATTAGGTAGACCTGTACACCAGCCTAATAATGCAAATATTTAATCAGCCAATCATGTGGCTGAAACTAAATGCATAAAAGCATGCAAACGTGGTCAAGCGGTTCAGCTGTTTTTCAGACCAAATGTCAGAATGGGAAAGAAATGTGACCTAGTTGACTTTGACTGTGGAATGATTATTGGTGCCAGACACAGTGGTTTGAGTATCGCAGAAACTGCTGATCTTATTTTCATGCAGAACAGTCTCTAGAGTTTGCAGAGAATGGTGCAAAAAAACAAAAAAAACATCCAGTGAGCAGCAGTTCTGCAGACAGAAATGCCTTGTTAATGAGAGAGGTCAGAGGAGAAGGGCCAGACTGGTCAAAGCTGAGAGGAAGGTGACAGTAACACAAATAACAACACATTACAACAGTGGTACAACAGTGCAGAAGAGCATCTCTGAAAACATAACACATCAAACCTGCAAGTGGATAGGCTACAGCAGCAGAAGTAAAAAAAAAAAAAAAAAAGGTCCAACAGATACCTAATAAAGTGTTCACGGAGTGTATTTTTAAAAATAATATTTTCACTGTAACATGTTTTTGCCATCCAAAGCACTTCTGTTTTTGTCATCCAAAACTTTTTTCTCTTGGGTGTTGGGAGGTTAAATTTAACTTGTTATGCTGTCACATTGTATAATATAATATGCACTTTATTATTACAGGGCTGTCTTATGCACAAAGAGAAATGTCCCATCGCTGCTGTCCAGGGTGTATTCCTGCCTTTCGCCCAATGTATGCTGGGATAGGCTCCTGCCCCCCTGCGACCCTGCACAGGATAAGCGGGTTAGGATAATGAATGAATGAATCAATTAATGTATTTGTAGTGACTAACCTTCGCCTTTAAAACTGCATCAATTCTCTTCAGCACACTGTCCTGCAGTTTTATAAGAAAATCAGCTGGTTGGTTGCTCCAAACATAATGGAGAACTTGCCACAGTTCTTCTACAGACTTTGGCTGTCTTGCTTGCTCCTGGCTATCCGGGTTATCCCAGACAGCCTCGATCGCGTTTTTAACTGAAAAGTAGTCTATTACGTATATGTTACTTTATTTAATGAACGTTCATTTCTTTAAGAAAGTTCATGTTTAGAAATCTCCAAATTGCTCTTTTCTACTGACACACGAATGCATAAAACAAATAAAACAAAGCCTGAGACTTTCACACAATACAGTATATTACAAACTAAACATTAATGACATGGAAAGTTTTGAAAGCCAACATCACCAAAAGATTCATATTTGTTCTGATTTCTATAAGCAGAATCTTTTTCTCCTGCTGAGCCCTGATAATTGATAATATCCCAGGAGACAGAAAGACAAAAACAACACTCTCTGCTTATTCAAGATTGATTCCAAACTACTTGAAAAGAATGGTTTCTGATTTTTTATTTCTTCCCCCAAGCAATTCAGCTCCACATTTTCAGCTTGGGTGAGTTTCTCCATCTTTGATGGTCCTGGAATGTGCTGGAATCTGCAAGGACTCAATCTGCCAACTAAAAGAGAACTTTAGATGGGACCATGATTCAGAATCTGGTTTAGTCTGTAGTTATATCTAGTAGTAGCAGTGTTCAGACTGAGCGGTAAATCTTTTAAAATCATATTCCTCCTCTAAACAGCTGTTAATAGTAATAGGCTGCAAAATCCAATTAAACGTTTTAGCTTTTTTAACAAGAAGACTATTAAAGGAAACATAATTATCCAAAACCAAACATGTACTTAGTTTCTGAATATTCACCTTATTTTTCAGTTCACTACGAGCTCGTTTGATCTACTCTGTTACCTCTTACCCTAGGGGTTAATATACATTCCACTTGTGCTGGTTATAATTAAGAAAACAGAACTGAAATTGGCAACATACCCACACACACACATACACACACGATACCCTTGCGCTACGCTAACTAGCTTTCCATTCGTCCGTAATTGGTAAAGCCAATTTAAACCCAAAAGGCAGGGAATATTCGCATATTTTTCCAATGGCCACACCACAAATCCTTCTCGCGAAAGGAGTGAGTGCTTCTGTTTCAATCAGACTGCCTTCCCTGGGAAAGCTGACACCTCGTCCACCGGGCAGGCTCGCTCCGTTCAGCACACTGCCGTTTTTTTTAAATGACTTCATTTGAAGCCCTGGCTCGGTCGGTGGAGTGGAAGCTCGCGGCGTGCGCGTTCGTAAGTGTCAGAAACGCACCAGCGGGAGCTCGCTCCTTCAGACTGGATTTCGCGGACGGTTCTCCGGTTCGCTTGGACACGTTCTTGGACGAGTTACATATTCAAAAAAGGAAATCGCTCGTCTGGATTTTAAACCTGAGGTTGTAACAACATGTGGGTCCAGTTTTCAGATTTCAGAGTTGATTGATCCTTTAAAGAAAAAGAGATAAACTGTAATGAGGTGTCTGGCGGAATTATTTATACACAAGCCGAAACGAAATGATTATTTTAAGAGGAGAACGGAAAAAAAAAATCTAATAAAACACTGACACTTCACGAAAACGACTTTTCTGACATCCCATAATTCGTGTCGAAAGATGAAATAACCCCTAACCTTGAACAAAATTAACCAAATATTCTGCCCTTTCCATAATCATATTTATTATTAACAGGACTGGAGCATATGACCTATTAGCTCTGACACTTCATAATAATGAAGGCTTTGCACGTCTACCTTGAATCTCATCTTCAAATGGCAAAATAACCCTTAACCTCATGGAAAAAGACGGATATTCCACTTTTCATTCTTATTTGCATATATCTGACAAGGTTACTGGATGATTATACGTCAGTGCTTAACCACCAAAGAATGTTGCTAATGTATCAGAGATGTGAACACAGTAATTGGTATAACCCCTCCAAGTAAAGATGGAATGTGACCTTCTGTCTGAGGTCGAACTCTTTTATTTCAAGTAAATGTATTTAGATTTTTTTAACACCATTTTTAGACC
This sequence comes from Conger conger, assembly GCF_963514075.1. Lineage (NCBI taxonomy): Eukaryota > Metazoa > Chordata > Actinopteri > Anguilliformes > Congridae > Conger > Conger conger. Next base: position 12,171,049 of record NC_083770.1, read on the forward strand.
ATTTTAACAAATTTGATCATTTATGGATATGACTGCAGCCACACTAAAGTGTGAATGGATATCGCTGTTATCCAGAACATATGTTAGAATTCTACGATATTCAGTCTCATTCTTACCAGAAACCTTTTAAAAGATAGCCTTGTGCTGTTGATTGTGCATGCAATCATGTAATATAGATACTGCCACAGTGGTGTCTGTAGATGTTGATGATAATTCTTTTTAAAGTGTGGCTTATCCAATCCGACCCAAATTTGGAAAGTCAAATTCTTGATCGTTGAACAAGTGTGCTCATATTATGCCCCCTGCTGCCAGCTTGGGAAAGAAGATAAATGACTATTCCTCTCCAAAAACCGCAGTGCCAGCCAGCTGCTCGCACATACAGAGTAGGGGTGGAGGATACCCAATCATAAGTGTGCACAGAGAGCCAGCCAGGGGTGCCTGGATGGCCAACAGGGGATGCGTGTGCAATGAACACTGCCATCCCTGTGGACCGAATCCCGTATATCCCACAGGTGATGCAAAGACAATTGGCAGCAGAATTATGTAAAGCAGGACTGCAGGCCAAAATCGGCACCGGTATGGGCTGGATTCAGCTCACAACTGTGCTGCTCATTTATTATTATTATTATTATTATTATTAGTAGTAGTAGTAGTAGTCGTCGTCATAGGAGTGGTTCAATCCCTGGTGTAGCCACAATAAGATCCTCACAGCTGTTGGGCCCTTAACCCTGCATTGCTCCAGGGGAGGATTGTCTCCTGCTTAGTCTAATCAACTGTACGTCGCTCTGAATGAGAGTGTCTGCCAAATTCCATAATGCAATGTAAAAATGTTGTAGCAGTAATAGTAATAGCAGTAGTAGTCGTGATGGTCATGTTGTAGTCATTTGTAGTAGTTGACTATTAATAGCAGTTCCTTAATGAATATTCTTGGAGGGAAAGAGCGGAAAGAAAAATATAGGTGGGAGAGATCATGCTCTTTTTGTTTAAAGGTTCATTAATTCCTGGCTGTGAGCACGGCGGGGGGTGTAGGTGGCTAATTGGCTGCCTGCAGGGAGAGGTTTATTGCAATTTCATGCGCATGTGATTCAGTGCTCTCTCCCGCACGCTCCCGCTCCCGCTCCCCGTCCCTCCATGCTGGCTCTCAGTGGCGTCTGTTTCATTAAACCCATTCGCTAAATGAATAAAGAGTTTTGTCAGAGGTGCAAAGCATTTCAGAAAACGGACGGATCGGCGCGGTACGTGATCCCGGCGGCTACATCGCTGTCACCATCGAGCGTAATGGCGGGAAACACTATCCAGAATCCTTGAGGATCCCGAGAGTTCCTGATTGTGGGACCAAGACCAGGACATTTCCGGTCCGAAACCAGCGCAGACCGGATCCCCGGTGACATCGCGGCAAATGGCAGACAGGATCCTGATGAGATCCCTCACGGGATCAGGGTTGCCATGGCTCCTGCAGTAATTAAAAAAGAATGTAGACTGTGGATAAAAGAGTGTCCTGCTACGTGCCTGAATGTAAATGCAGTGGTGAATATGTGCCGCAGGACCCAATGCTGACTCATCACATGCTAGCCCAGAGGTGGCCAACACAGTTGCTGGAGAGCTACAGGTCTTCTGGTTTTTGTGGTTACTTGGCTCTTCATTGATCAATTAAAGCAGTTACTTATATAGTTAGCTCACCTCACCTAGTTTCTGGGGTCTTTAAGGTGAAAACAGAAACCACCAGACCCTGTGGCTCCCCAGGACCTGGGTTGGCCTACTCTGGACGAGAGCCCGGATGATATCATGAGCCACCTACAGTGAAATGGTAATGTTAATGCACATAATGCACATAAATGCTGCTCAGGAGCTCCTTGCCTGCACAAGGTTATTATTCTCAGAGCTAAATCTGCTTCAGATGGGCCTCGTCCTACTCCTGGACAGTTAGGCGTCAGGTGTGCTTCATTTCCACCATTTTGTGAGTTACCTCTGCGCTGGAATATACCGGTTTCACGAGGAATAACATATCCAGGAGCGAGTATCCCCGTACAATAACACTCCTGCGGATTACTGCCACCACTAATCATTCTCGTGAAAAATGTAATTTTTTTACATTTTTTTTGCCCACTTAATTATCTTGAGTTGCCAGCGGGATTTTTTGGCTAATTGGAGAGCTCTGCTTAAGATCCTCTGTTGGCTCCGCTTTCGACTTTGTTCTTAACAGTGTTCCAACTCTAGTGCTTCAGAGTAGAATAGCGTTTCAGACGAGGAAAGTCTTTCCCTCATGGGTAAGTCAGAATGATAGACGTCTTTGGCTTGAAATCTCTGTCTTCCTCTGTGGTCCTTGGACCCCGGAGGACCCAGGAGCGTCCGTGGACCCCTGACTCATCATTACTGAGTGATAAGTGTGTTGGAGGCTGAAGACCTTGTCCAGTGACAAGTGTGTGTCCTCTTTTTGGCTGTGGGGTGAGGTACTGTAGGTAGCACAGAAATACAAGCACAAATGTTGACAGTTTAAAATTAACATAAAAAGAAACAAAGTGATTTCAAAGAGTTTTGAGGACAGCTGGAACGGAAAGTGTTTGCAGGATCATTTATATACAGGCACAGCAAAATATTGTGTTAATTAGAGTAGAACAAACAGCTTATTAGAGCTGACACATCCTGATAATTAATGAGATTACTGCCCCACCCAGACCTTTTCATCACATGATCTCAGACAGCCAATTAGGTCCAAAAAGACCTGGAGGAAGACGCTTGCCAAGCTTTTGGGACAGCGGATTTCACTTTCAATATGACAACAGTGTGATTTAATTCACATAAGATATATATATTTTTTTATCCTAAAGTGCATTCTTTAATTTATTTACCGATTGAGAGGACAACATGCAAATCCCGAAGGAGCAGTCGAGCTTTTTAAATCATCCTGCAATACTGCAGGTTTGCTCTTTCCTTCCTAATTTCCCTGATGTGTTGAAAGTGAGATTAAATCGAGACACTGTTGAAAGCACGCTTTTAGCACAGACCCCGTGTGAGGAAAATAATTATTTTTGCATCACTTCTCATTGTCTGCTCTTTCATATTCTTGTTAGCGGGGTTGCTTCTTCCAATTAGATCCGCGCAGTCAAAGGCGGTATGGATCGCTTCTCAAAACAGTGGAGCCACCACTTCAGTTAAGGCCTACCCACAATGCAGTCGGAGGCTTAGTGATTTATCGAGGAGCGGTATCTGGCAGGTCGCTGGTGTGCTGATCTCAGCACAGAGACCGTACCCCAGCCGCTGGGCATTTGCCTAATCTCCATCCATTACCACTTTGTTTCTTCGCCTCTGCAAATCACACCATGCACAGCCTGCCGCACCCAATCCGGCCTGAACCGAAACAAAACTTTTATTAAAACTCATAAAAACACAACTCAGCTTAGCCGTCGTGAATACGTAGCCCAAGAACACATAATTTCGTTTACGCCAAAAATAAATCAGTGTTTATTTTTGAAGTCCGAGTGAACCTCTGGGTTGAATTTTGGTCCATTCCAGGGACTGTATTAATTCTTGGACTTCTTAAATAACACTCTAAGGGGAAACCGTTGATGAAGCATATCAGGAGCTGGAACAATGGCTAAATTAATTCATGCAGACATTCGAAGGGATGTGCTGCGAAAAATGAAACTTAAACGGTTGAAGAGAATGACGAATGTATTTCAGAATGAAAACGCTGTTCGGCAGCCAATCTTGAGGCCATTTAATCAAGATATTTATAATTTATAATTAAGTTGCTTAGATACCATAGTGTGATATTATAGTTCCCAATTATATATAGTCTTATTGAAACATACTTTTTATAGATAATCGAGTTAGGCCATTACACTTATACATTTATATGTTTGCCCATTACGTTCCTATCAGCTTATATTAGGTAGCATGACACATATACTCAGTGAGCAATTTATTACACTATAAAGAGCTCACTGAGGGTATATTGTATAATTGTTTGGCTGGAGTACCAGCACCTTGAATTTGATCTCTTGTGTGGAACTTTCTGAATTGCATCCTATCCGACCTGTTCTGTAGTCTGTTCTATTGACCTTGATACTGATACGATGTGGCGTCTCTTAAATGCAACGTAACGTAATGTCACTGCACCTGTTGACTGAGAGCTGACTGAGAGGCTGCCAGGGCTTTGCAGGGCATTCTCTCGCTCGCCACAGAAAACTGCCAATGCTGCAAACACTCTGTGCAGCGAGGCCAGGGGGAAATGTGAGAAGCTGTTTTTCTCTGTCAGACACAGCGCCTGGAGTCTATATGGATTACGGCCCTAAATGGTGGAACCCATGAAGCCAGGAGAGAGAGAGAGAGAGAGAGAGAGAGAGAGAGAGAGATAGAGTCAGAGAGAGAGAGAGAGAGAGAGGAAGAGAGTCAGGGAGAGAAAGAGAGAGAGCAAAATAAAGGGAGAGGGAGAGAGTCAGAGCCAGAGAGAGAGAGAGAGAGAGAGAGGAAGAGAGTCAGAGTCAGAGAGAGAAACAGAGAGAGTGAAAGAAAGGGAGAGGGAGAGAGATAGAGAAAGAGACAGAGAGAAAGAGATAGAGTCAGAGAGAGAGAGAGCAAAATAAAGGGAGAGGGAGAGAGATAGAGAAAGAGAGAGAGAGAGAGTCAGAGACAGAGAGAGAGCGAGCACGTAGTCTTGACAACGGCAGCGGAGGTGACTAGCTGTGCGGCCGTAGCAGGGGAGGACCTCGCCGGGCGGAAATTGGCGCGCAGGAGAAACCAGGCTCAGAAACAAACGCACCTGTCAGAACGGCATAACCGCCTGCAGCAAGACACAGTCCCGTGGGAGTCTGGGCCTCGCCAAACACGCCTCGCTGGAGGTGTGCTTAAGAGCCGCGGTGTGACACCGAGCCCGGCTCGCCTCACGATGATCGGTCTGAGGAGGGCTTCTGAATCGGGGAGAGGAACACCTATCACACAGTGGCATATAAATGTGAATAACAATGTCGCTTCTATCCTTAGCCTTCGACGACACCTTTAGCGGCGCTGCTAAACGCGCACAGCAGGAATGTGTCTTCACACCTGACTCACCTGAGCTAATTGCTATGAAACCTGAGCTGCGCAGACACACCTGGGCTAATCACCACACACCTGAGCCGCCGCTTTGTGTACAGTCGCGGGGAGAAAGGAAGCGGTGAAAATAGATGTTTCTCTGAAAGCCGCCGGTAATTACAACAATTTTCAACGCATCTGAAGTATTTCAAGTCGGGTCAAGTCGGGTTTAACTTTATTATCCAAGTATATAACTCCGGTGCATATCTTCGTGTGTTACTATAGTTACTATAATATGTTGAGGTTACTATTGTTACTATAGAACCTGTCTTTTTTTTTTTACACCACATATTATAAAATAAAAAGTCATACCCCCCCCCTTATTCATAATCCACAGAACAGCAGTACATCCACCTAAGTTATATGTGCAACAGTAATGTAGATCTAACTAACAGCACTGAAAGCATGGGCACTATACCTGCAATAGGGTTGCCAGGTGCGTGGTTTTGGACTGGGAATGTCCGGTTTCCAAATGAATTGTATAGGCCCGGGCCAGAACTACAGTACACTATAACCCCACCCCCCTCCATCCACTGTACAATCAGTCCACAATCGGTTCTGATCACAACACAACCGGTTCCGACAGCACAAATTCCAAATCTGGCAACCCTGGCCCTGAGCATCACTACAGCACTGGTGCAGGGTAATTACTCCGATCTTAAAAGGTGTCACACATGCCATAAAATGAGATATACTGCCATACCAATGACTGGACGTAGATTACCCGGTCACACCAGAGACAGACACTCAGGTGCCGGTCTCCACGCTGAGCCACTGTTCTCCAGCCCCCGTTCCCCCCTGACTGATCAATGTCATCGTTCAAAACCAGCTTTCTAAAGACGGACACTGTTTGTTTGGGATTTAAGCTCTTGCAGGGAAGTCCAGTCCAAACGTACAGGATCCCAGCAGCGGAGTCAAACCCAGCCAACAGCTGCAGAGACGGGCAAAAACTGCAATTAAATAACCCAGCTGGAATCTGATTCGTATGCTAGTTTCGTTGTTTTTTGTCTTGGGGGGGGCACAGAGGCTAGTAGGGGTTTGGGGTGGGGGGAAGGGGGGGGGGGGGGGGGTCTTAAAACTAATGCAAGATAAAAGTGACCGGCATCGCGGTAACGTTACGCTAAGCTCTCTGAAGCACGCAGAAGTTGGGGTGGGGTGGGGGGGGGGGGGGGTCGCTCAGTACAGGGCGAAGAAGATTAGCGTGAAAGCTCCGTACTTAAGTGCTTTAAAAGAGAACAACCCAACGTCAGGGCTTTGATCACGTCAACCAAGAACAGCAGGCCGCGTCCCGGGCCGCGCCGAAAAACGAGGCAGACGCGGCGGGGGGAGCGCGGGCGTCTGCGTCAGAGGCAGACAGAAGGACCTCCATTCTTCTCCTCCGTGTTTCTCTTGATAGCGCTTTCCTGTCCTCCGTGTGGATTTTTAGTCAGAAATAAAGCCTCCGGAGCGGCTCTGAGCGCCGATCAGGGGGGTCAGAGGTGCCGCGCTCTCTCGCTCTGACTGATTCCGGGCGGCCGCGGCGTGTTTTCGGATCCAGAAAGGGCTTTTGTGCGCCAGCCGGCCGGCCTTGGAGCAGCGGGAGGAGCGTGCCGCGGGCGGGGGGAACGCGCTCCGCTCCGCGGAGGAGGTGTCACCGCCTGGGAGACCGCAGCGCGCCGCTCCCCCGGAGAATGGAGCATTGTGCTCCCGCCGCCCCGGGCAGCGCCCGTCAACACGTACACAAGAGTCCGCTAAAGGAAACGGACATTTCTGAGTGGGTGTTTACAAATGCGGCATTCATACTGTAGTTCTGCTCACATGCTATTGTGCGACTTACAGTACAATTTTAAATGCTAAAAACCTCTCTCTCTCTCTCTCTCTCTCTCTTTCTCTGTGTTAGTGCAGTGTGTCCATCGCTCTCTCTCTCTCTTTCTCTGTGTTCATGCAGTGTCTGTCCCTTTCTCTCTGTTATTGCAGTGTGCCCATCACTCTCTCTCTGTTAGTGCAGTGTGTCAATCACTCTCTCTTTCTCTGTGTTCATGCAGTGTCTGTCCCTTTCTCTCTGTTATTGCAGTGTGCCCATCACTCTCTCTCTGTTAGTGCAGTGTGTCAATCACTCTCTCTTTCTCTGTGTTCATGCAGTGTGTCCAACTCTCTCTCTCTATCTCTCTCTTTCTGTTAGTGCAGTGTGTCTGTCCCTTTCTCTGTAATTATTGGACATATCCTTTGACAGCTTTGATGCTTTCCAACCCTTATTATTAACACAGACAATGCTCCCTGTTTGTGTAAATATTCTATGTCTTTGGGATTATTACAGTGGGAGGGTGATACAGAGGCACAAAATGGCCGCCTACTCCCCACCTGTCTCTAGGGTGAAGTTTGTTATTGCGACCATCTCCTGGCTGCTCAAAGCACACAGCTGGCCCTGCTCAGTAAATCGAAGATGTAGCTGGGCTTCATTCCCACAATGCACCACAGCTCTCCTGCCAAAGATACCTTACTCTCACCAGATGCTGCGTTCCTTCTGTCCACTCCCACATCTGCTGGTCCATCCTGCTTTGTAAGTGTAGCAGCGTCCAGTCGACAACTGGTATGTACTGATACTGTATGTCTTGCATGAAATATGTGTTTGTAATTGAAAAATGAAATTTACAAAAAAAGCCATCAAAATGCTAAAGGCTGTAGTCCTTTTATATTTTGTACCCTTTTGTACCCTACTCCTAACCTTAGGTGTTTCGTCATGTCTGAACACATATTTTTATTAATTCAAGAATGTTTCCTTCTGCATGTAGATCCATCTAAATGGAAGAACTACACAATTATTTAGTCCTTTAGTCTTTTCCAGTAAAATATATTTTCATAAGAAATGTTTTCAAGCACATTTTCTTAGGTGTATTTCATCCTAATAAGCAAATATAAATACATGTTTTGGACATTTTGTTCCATTTTTTGGATGTAAGATTTTTTATGTATTCATTTATGTATCTTGTTTTTATTTATCTTGTTGCTTGCGAATTTAACAGCATTCTGCTGGGATGACTCCTACGACCACATGTTTCAGTCTGCAAATGCGCTTGTATGACTAGCTGAAAAGTTGGCCTTTTCAGAGTAATATCACATTAGTATGCTCGCTATTTAGCATTCACAAATACGCACTGGTTTCAGTGTCGGGATGTTTTTTGGCAGTTGGTTGGTGAAATCTCCTCTTCATATCACTAGACCTCAAAAAGGCTTTTGTTGAATACTTTGGGTTTTGGACCAACATCTTCCAAAGCAGATCTTTTCAGGTGAAAGCAAGTTTGACAGAACTGTACACCTGAATCTCATGAAGGACAGCAAGGACGAGGAGTCCAGTTTTGATGGAATTTTGATTGAGGGGTGCGTTTTCCTGGCATGGTTTAGGTTTTCTTATCGCCTTTGAAGGTAAGGTCAATACTTATCAGTGCTTAAGGACTTTGACTGACCATGTTTCATTCCACATTCCAGCTTTTCCTTCTCAACGGGAGTGGCGTCTTCAAAGATACTGTCACCCATTACATTATCCAGAGCGATGTACAGTTGATTAGACTAAGCAGGAGACAATCCTCCCCTGGAGGGTTAAGGGCCTTGCTCAAGGGCCCAACGGCTGTGCGGATCTTATGGTGGCTGGACCGGGGATTTAACCACCAACATTGCGGGTCCCAGTCATGTACCTTAGCCACTACGCTACAGGCCACCCACTGGTTTAATGTGCATGACAACTTTATTTTCCATATGCCAGATCTGTAACCAAATGCAATGGTCATCACCTTGTGAGGTATCGCTATTAAGTTCATGTTTTTGAGTCTTGTTGCCAGGGTTTGAACACAAGGACGAGAGTCGATGTGCTGCAAGGCCTGCCCTACTTAATGAGAGAGAAACCTCCTAGTTTCTTCAAGATGCATGAAAAAGTATGCTGCTGCAACACAGTCCACATGAAGTGAGTTCATTGAGAAGACCTCAGAACAGCTCCCGGGGACCTATTTTACCTATCCCCTCGCTAGCTCATTATGCAGCAGTGAACAATGACGATGACCTCTACCACCAAAAACCGCGCCTGCAAACTCAAATGAACGGCCCCTGTATGTACTGTGGCTCATCGAGGTGCAATAATCTTGGATTTGTTTTCCAATAATATGAAATATTCTGTCCAGATGGACTGCACCTGGACACTTTGGGGAAATTGTGTTTTTATCTCTATTCAACTGTCTTAACAGTCACTCTGGAAAGAGACTTGTTGAAAGAGAAGCAAAAAAAACCCCCAAAAACCTGGAGAGTTGCTTGGATCATTCTGGAGCAATTAGTGTCTGAGCTGGAGCTTTTCTAATGAGGCCGCTGGTGCTGTTTTTACACAGCGAGCTGATCCTGAGGATGCTCTTCAGAGGGGATCAAAGACTGATCTTCAGATCTTCCCTGTTCCTGCAGGCGAGTAACAGCGTCTATCGAATAACGTGATCGACCTTGCCCCTGGTTCTGTAGGACCACGTAATCATATGTGATCAACCTTGCCCCTGGTTCTGTAGGACCACGTGATCATATGTGATCAACCTTGCCCCTGGTTCTGTAGGACCACGTAATCATAGGTGATCAACCTTGCCCCTGGTATTGACGACATGCCAAAGGCACTTTTTTATGAGATTCCTCCTCATACAGAAAACACTTTTTACAGGAACAACTGTGCACGTACTTATTCATGCGCTTGTTCAATCGTGTGGCAGCAGGGCAATGCATAAAGTCATGCAGGTACGAGTCAGGAGCTTCAGTTAATGTTCACATCAACCATCAGGATGGGGAAAAATGTGACCTCAGTGATTTCGGCTGTGGCATGATTGTTGGTGCCAGTGAGTATTTCTGTAACTGCTGATCTCCTGGGATTTTTACGCACGGAGTTTACTCAGAATGGTGCAAAAAACAAAAAAACATCCAGCAAGCAGCAGTTCTGCAGACAGAAACGCCTTGTTAATGAGAGACGTTGGAGGAGAATGGCCAGACTGGTCAAAGCTGACAGGAAGGTGACAATAATGGAAATAACCACACATTACAACAGTGGTATGCAGAAGAGTATCTCTGAATGCACAATGCATCAAACCTGTAAGTGGACTGGTTACAGCACCATAAGTCTTAAAATAGGTCTAATAAATACCTAATCAAGTGGTCACTGAGAGTGTGTATCATATACATATGTATTTTTTATATAAAGGGACATACAGTACTGTGCAGAAGTCTTAGACACCCTAGACTTTATTATATATATGGTTTTTTTGGGTGGGTGTTAGTATAAAAGAGAGGGCGGCATGGATGGTGCAGTGGGTAGCACTCACAGCCAGGGGGTCCTGGGTTTGAATCCCTGTTGGCCGGGGCCTCTTTGTGCGGAGTTTGCATGTTCTCCCCAAGTTTGCGTGGGTTTCCTCCAGGTACTCCAGTTTCCTCCCACAGTCCAAAGACATGCAGGTTAGGCTGATTGGAGAGTCTAAATTGCCCATGGGTATGAGTGTGTGAGTGAATGGTGTGTGGGAATGTGCACAGTACTGTACATACATGTCCATACAGTACATCAGATTTCCGTGAACACAACTGACTCAATGTGGCTATTGTTCAGGAGTTGGTGCGGTTAACCGTTCAAGTTTGTTCACTGAAGAACAGGCTGTTATAGGAGTTTGTATAAAAAGTTAAAAAGTTAAAAAGCAGTTATAGTGGTCAAAAGGAGTATGTATAAAAAAAAAGATGTAACTACATAAAATACTAGAGTCTTCTCAATTTCAATGTTTTATCTTTTAATTTCGTTTTTAATTTTAATTGAGTTTTGGTGGCCTAAGAATAACTAATTTTGTCGTTTTGCCAAGTTTCTTATTCTGACTACATTCTATTCTACTTTCAAGACTCGTGCTGCAGTAATAGACACTTTTTGAGTAGGCTCTTTTAAAATTTTGCTTTGTGGGTATTTTTACTTTGGAACGTCTGCCAGTTTCGAAACATGAGCGTGCGTTCCCGGGTTTTATCATTTTTGTTCTTTCCAGTTCTGTGTCAGATTATGGACTGATCTGCGCTGAAAAAGAAAACCCAAGATGTTTCCACGTTGTGCAACATCAACAGCTCACTGTATAGTTTGTGAATCGAGACGTGGGCGTCTGTTCTTTGTTCTGTGTGAGGAGATGCCGGAGTGAATATCTGACTTGAAGTTGAAAACGTATTGGGAGGGATTTCGATTAGGTGGTTTGTTTGCACAGGCTGTTATGAGTTAGGTGTGAGTTTAGTGCTCTTCATGAAACATGGAGTTCCTTGCACTACTATAAATCAAAGAGGTACTAAAGAGCCCTTTACCTCATTTACAGTAGTCTCCACTTGAAAGCGAATTTATGATAGGTGTGGTTACCCTTAGAATGGTGCTGTCATAAGGGTGTAGTGAGAGGGTGTCTTTGGGGAGTGGTCCATCCTTCGTTTTCCGCCTCCTTTGTGATAAAATATAAAATGTGCGTATGTGACATCCAGTGGAGCATGAATCCTGCAGATTACTGTAGTTCTAAGAGGAAGACTGCTCTCCACATACGACCACACGGATGTGAGCCATTTCCTCAAAGACACTCACCAACAGCCAAGACATTCCACGCCTGTTTTCACATCAGGACCTGCGGTACGCAAATGCAGTGTCTTGAAATCCATTGCATTATCAAAATCTTGTGTTTACACACTGAATTCTCATGTTTTACGCATTGATTTCTTGTGTTTACTCACCGATTTCTTCTTTAGAAACTGATTTCTTGTATTTACGCACTGATTTCCTATGTTTACACACTGATTTATTGTGTTTACACACTGGTTTCTTGAGTGTCAAACATATTTTCAAACTGTTGTACATGAAAAGCCTCTCCTGCTAATTTGGAAAAGGATAATTGATCATCATATAACTCCTACTATGAATACAGGGTGATGTCGGAAAGCAAATAACAAAGAGCAGTTCAACTTTTCCATTATCTACTCAACAATAAAATAATCAGATATTTAAAATCCCTTTGGGGGAAAGTAAGTGCCCCGAAAAATTGGGTAACTGGTAAAACCTCTTTTAGCAGCAATAACTTAATTTGCCTCTTTCCCATAAGTGTTGTCTTTCAGATTCTCTAGGAGGAATTCTAAATCACTGTTTTTAACAGAATTGTTTTAACCGGCTTTCGAGCAGGCCAAGCATAGGACAAACCCTTCCCACCCCTCCCAACAGGCTGTAAGCACTCTAGGCAAATTCTGGTCCTCATTACACTGGTAAAATGTGTAGTAAATGGTGGCTTTGTTGATTCTTGAGTCCAGGTCCTGAAAGCAGACCAGTCTATACACTTACATCCAAAAAGTGAAAAAATACACAAATTTTATTTGTCATTTTTTATTTTTAGACATAAGAATGTAGATGTATATATTTTCCTGCTTTTCACTGATACACAAGGCTAACTGAAAAAATGCAAAAGTTGAAAATGTTTTCTTTGTATTTTGAATGTTAAAATTAATTAAAAAAACAAGAAGAAATGTCACTAATTCAATAAAAGAAATAGCAATAAATGTATCTGAAGTTAAATTTATCTGAAAAATGTATGACTGAAAAACTGGTCAAATATGTCAGGCTGTGAATTTTACATCCCATGAATGAAAAATTGGGATTATCCAAAACCAAACTTAATCTTGCCTCAATCCTCACAGTTGCTGTTTGCCTAACCATAACCTTCTGTATAACATAACATACTGTAATTCTAACAATCAAATACATTAATAGAAATGTTTTCACGATCATCCCACATTGTCTGAAAATAGGGCATGGGGTCCATAATGTCAAAGATATTAGTAATACTACGATTACAATTGCTTATGCTTTTAATGATGATAAAGTCCCTAACTGTTGTGACACATTAAGTGTAGGGGGCGAGCATCATTATCTCCAGTTCTAATATCTCCTTTTTTCCCTCCATTCTCGATCAGTGGTTTCTGTGTTTTTGCTTGTGAATGACTGCTGGGCAGTCATATGTGTCTGTTTCACAAAGTACGATTGCTAGGTTAACTGGATAACTCTTCCAAATAAGAACCCGGAACCTTCCCAGATCTGGAACACGCACCGAAATAAAAAAGGGCCGTTCTGGGTTTAATTAGCACATTTGTCCAGGTAACTGTGCTGTGAAAACACACAGAAAAAAACAAACAAACAGAAAAACACCAGGAATGGCTAAACAAAGCGGTCAGGTGGTAGGGCTGGAGCCGCTTGGCTGTGTACGTCTGTTACTGAACAGAACCGCAGCTCAGGGGAGCGTCTAAACATATAAGAACACATTCGCTTAAATGTAACACGTGTAACCCTTTGACATTTGGACCTGCTTCTTAAATGTTTAATGAGGTTATAATAATTTATTTTTCTCTGATCTCTGCCCTTCCTCGAGGCTAGATGGCCTAGCGTCTATTTTTAACGCCTCCCGTTATTAAAGAATACGAAAGAGTCCTCAGATCTTTAATTCCCCCGGATTTGTGTGTGTGCGCGGAATATCAATACGGTTGGGCTCAGCTTGGCTCTCCTCGTGTGAAGCAGCGGAGAAAGGGATTTTTATAGCAGGCAGTACTACACGGAAGCACTACATCAGTTCAATTACGCTATCATTTATCTAATTGTATTTTGACATCTGCTGTAAAAAGGAATTTCCAGGCAGCCTTTGAAGTGAGTTTAACGAGCAGGATGGATGAGAGGCCCTCCTGGAACCACGGACTGCTGGGAGTTTCGCCTGGAGCTCGGGCTGGGAAGCAGACCCCGTACCCCGAAGAACCCCCCTGCAGGTTTTTGGGATTTCTGGATTTCGTGGTTTGCCCTTCATGACGTGCAATCGCAAGTCCTTAGTAGCCTCTGCTTGTGATTGAAAACGGGGAAGTTATAAATAAATCATCGTGCATATCAAATACGTGTAATTTTTTTTACAGAAAGTTCCCGAATCTTTTTGATTGAAAATAATCCCTGCTCTTGCTCTGAGCCCAATCACAGAGCGTGTGCTTTCAGAGATAGCTTCTTTGTAAATGCTGTTTCTCTGGTTAAAATCCTAATGGCAAAATTCTGCAGCATCAACCAAAACCATTGTTGACGTGTATATACTTTCTAGCCAAAAAATGTCTATCAATAAACTGCACGCTGCTGATTCCTTTATTAGAGACCATACATTTTGGAGTCTATTGAATACATTATGGAGGCTGAGGGGCTGGTGGATATGTTTTCAGAAGAACTGAAATGCACGTCCTGTGGAAAAATCAGGAACAGTCGAACCTCACAATGATGCAAGTTCTGATTGGATCAAAGAGCAACTGCCAATTTGTACACAGCAGTGTAGTGAATATAGAAAAATAAATGAATGAACACAAACTAAACAACAAAAATAAATAGGTATGTTTGTTTTAACTCCTTCCTGGAGATTTATCCCTCCTGTACAGTGCAGGGGAAAGCCATCCTTTCCCTTAATAATAATATCCATTAAGCACAGTACAGTACATTTCCATTAAAAACCAGCAGAGAAATCCAGCTGCTTGCCGTCTCTCTCTGCCAGATTTACAGCTTAACCGAATTAGAGATCCCAACGAGAGTACCCGGTCAGTTAAGAAAATTACATCTGAAAAATGACCCTGGATTCAGCGATACGCTAACAAACGGATCTGGCTAATAAGACCACTGCAGCCGTTCCAGCGGACATGGGCAACGCGATCAATTACTCTCTCGCTCCTCTCCCCGATCATACAATTAAAGAAGCCCAGGTCTGTAATATGCGCATTTCATGGGATGAGGACGATTGATGCGGCTTATCGGAAAGGGTCTCCCGGCTGACGCGTTGCGCGTTGTGCGGTGTGTCTCGGTGTCGGACGGTTCGGTGTAGTTTAGTCTCAAACATTTCAGCGCAGGGATTGCCAGCGGAACAGCAGGGGCTGCTGGGTTTTATTCTCATCTTAAAATCAGCAGCAGGTTCAGATCCCAGAAGCCAGGTGAGGCAAACTAAATGTGTAATTGACTGTTTTAATTAGCCGTTTAAGTGCCAGCGAATGCCAGCAGACCCTGTGAAACTCCAGCACCTGCGCACCACCCCTGCATTAACTCAGCGCAGGACGCGGTAATATCGCTATAACAACACACTTAATATTATGTTGAATAATATGTTCATATTATTACGTTCATTTGATAGATGCGTTAATCCAGATAAACCTAGGCTAAAGCACATATAAGCACATAATGTACAAGAGGAAAGTAACTGCAGTTCTATAATGCAGCTGCATAGAGAACTGTATCGTGTTGTCATGGTAAATGGACTGCATTTATAGTACGTAGCGCTTTTATCCAAAGCTCTTTACTACTGAGGCCTCTCGTTCACACACCCGTTCACACACTCACACACCGACGGCAATAGGCTGCCATTGAACCGGCAACCTTCCGTCTGCCAGACGACCGCTCTTACCTCCTGCTCTAATGTTGCCCCCTAGCTAAGGTGTTGTGGCGTCACACGGAGTGGGTCAGTGTTTAATTAACCCTGGACATTTGATTGCTAATCCACGCTAAAGGCGGTGTGGTATAGCATGACGGTTAGGGGAATGATAATGGCGTGTAAATAGGGGCTCGCATGTTTGATTCCCATGTGGGGCATTGCCGTCGTACCCCTGAGCAAAGGTACTTGACCTGATTAACTTCAGTAAATAGCTGTGTTAACGGTTTGCAGGTATGAAATTTACAGTGTTAGTAAATTGTTGTGTTAATGGTTTGCAGGTATAAAATGTATGCGGTGTCAGTAAATTGCTGTGTTAATGGTTTGCAGGTATGAAGTATACGCAGTGTAAGTCACTCTCCGGATGAAAACATCTGTTAATGTACAAGAGCCAGTGTCACTGGCACAGATTATGCCAAGTCCTAGACCAGTGATCCTCACTTCTGGTCCTGGAGAGCCGCAGGGTGTGCTGGCTTTTGTTGTTACTCAGAACTTAATTGATCTATTACAGCAGTTCATTACACCATTAACATACCTCACCTGGTTTCTTGGGTCTGAATCGGTTGCTGATATTGTTTTCAGTTGCGAAAACAAAAACCAGCACAACCTGCGGCTCTCCAGGACCAGGAGTGAGGACCCCAGCACACCCTGCGGCTCTCCAGGACCAGGAGTGAGGACCCCAGCACACCCTGCGGCTCTCCAGGACCAGGAGTGAGGACCACAGTCCTAGACTAACCTCAATTGCGAATGGTGATTCTCCATATAAAACTCAATTTAGTCCAGGGCTAAGCTAGGTCTGTATCTGTGAAACAGGCTGCTGATGTTCATGTACTGTAAAAAGCTCCATTACATTACATTACATTACATTACATGGCATTTAGCAGATGCTCTTATCCAGAGAGAAGTACAACGAAGTGCAGATCAAACACAAGTACAAGTGCGAAGAGGACCTGAGAGGACAGTACAGTTCCGGGTCCTAGTGAAACCATACAGAAATAATCGGAACCCTTGAGGAATACATCAACTTCCAAACTAGCATACCACAGTTGGCAGCTAGAATACCCAGAGTACAACAATAAAATAACTAACACAAAAAACAACATCTATACAACTATATAAGTGCCATTACAGTCTATGGCATATATAAGGCTAATCATGGTGGTGAGTTAGGGAGGGGAAGGTGTAACCTGAATAGATGAGTCTTCAGTCTGCGCTTGAAAGCTTGCTCCAGCTTGTTAGGCACTTGTTAGGCTCTCCTGTATGGGCAGTGATGGACAGAGGCTCAAATCTAGCAGCTAATGACTGAGTAACGATTGGATCTGACCAAGAGGAACTCCGCCACAGAGCTCACTGTCCATATCTTTTCATTTGAATGCAAATTGAAGTATAAAGATAAAAAACCTTGAGTTTTAGTTCTTTAGTTTGTGAATGGATTAAGAACTAATATGAAATCTCTGAAAGTACAAAATACAGTGTATGTGTGTGGCTTCATATATACGTGTCAACCTTAGTATATCTATTGAGGATGCATTGCTTCAATTAAACTTTTCTTTCTGTAATGTATGTTCTGTCACCATGGCAACAATGTCAGTTTTATTTTCCAAGCTCCCTGACAAAATTAAATAAAACTTAATAAAAGAATGCACTGCAGTGTTTTGCATGGGGTCTGGGAAAGGAGCATATATTATGAACTTAATTATTAATATTATTAGTAGTATTACATTTCTACTTTTGACACCATGTGTGTGTGAGTGTGGGTTATATGAGTTCACAGTATGTGTGTGTGCATGCGCTGTGTGTATACATGTTTGTATTTGAGTGTGCGTGTGGGTGTGTGTGCGTGCGTGTGAGATAGAACGTCTGTTAGCATTTGTGTGTCAGCATGTGAAAGTGCAGGCATGTTTATTTATGAGAATATGTGTGAGTGTTTGATTGTATGAGAGTGTGAATGTGTGTTTGTGCATGCAAGCCTGCATGTGTGTATGTGCGTATATGTGCACGCACGCTTGTGCATGCCTGCATGCCTGCATTTGTGCAGGTGCATGTATGTGCGTGTATGCGCATACGCGTGTGTTTGTGCATGCATGTTTGACTACATGTGTGTGCATGTATGTGCATGTGTGTGTATGTGTGTTTGTACATGCCTGCATGTGTGTATGTGCATGTGTGTTTGAACGTGCATGCCTGCCTGCGCGTGTGTGCGTGTATGTGCACGTGTGTGTTTGCCTGTCTGCATGTGTGTGTACATGTATGTACATGTATGTGCGTGTGTGTGTTTACTTGTTCCTATAACACGCAGTCGTTCCCGTGCGCTGTCTGCAGTCGGGCGGCTGGCTGGTCCCTCCAGGTCTCAGCGGTCTGTTGTGTTGTGTGAGTCAGAGTGCCCGCGCCTCTCCTCAGCCCCCCCCCTCCGCGCCCCGTCTCCACCGCTGTTTACCTGAGTGTGCTCAATCACGCTCAGAGGTGCGTTGCACTGTGCTCAGACAGCCAGGGAGAGGATGATGGGTGGAAAGAGACACTGCAAAATCCTACAGTCAATAGTGCTCAGAGATGCTCTGGGTTATGGTGAGAGGGAGGGAGAGAGATAGTGGGAGAGAGCGAGAGAGAGTGAGAGAGAGATGCTTCTCTTCTTCGTGATGATAACCCTGAATTTGCTTATCCCCTTAAAAATAATTCTAAAATTATAACGAAGTAAGCAGGCAGGTTTTTTAAATGTATCACAAAATGTGCGGACAAATGCAAGGTTGCTGGCTAGTGTGGGTTGCAGTTCCTGGGGCCTGTTCCACAAAGCAGGATTACTGACTTAGCCAGAGAACATTGTAAAACCCGGACACCCCCAAATCTGGAACATGGGCTGAAGTAAAGAGAGTTGTTCCGGGTTTTACTCTGTGCAGTTATCCGGCTAACTCAGTAATCCTGCTTTGCGGAAAAGACCCCTGAGCAAGGCACTTAACCTGGCTCACACCACAGTCAGTCACATAAATGGATAACACAATACTGTATACTGTATGTGCCCAGGCAAACCCGGCTGCTCACATTATAAATAATGCAGCCTTATCAATTGCATAGCAGGTGAACCCACACAACGAGAAATCCCCTGAAACTACTACAAGATGTGGCGTCATGTTTCCCCGTTTATGAAACATGAATGCGCTGGAATTAAAATAATAAATAAAAAAAACATTCGGTTGACACGGTATTATTGTCCTTGTATTGATTCAATTAAGTGGTTCGTTTTGCAACCAAATTCCCATTACCTGGGGAAATTCAATGCAGTGAATCACGGACCAGGAATTCACTCCCCCCCTCCCTCTCCTGGGCTGGAATTAGATCATGCCATCCGGAGAAATGGGAAAATATTCTGCATCCCCCCCCTCCCCTCAAAACCCCTCCCCCACCTTAAAGCTCAAGGCCACTGCTGGTGAAATGCATGATGGGAAACAGCCACTTTCCTTACAAACGCACAGCCTGACTGTGATTACTGGGCTACATGAGAGGTTTTTTTTTTGAAAGGTCAGCTCAGAGTATTCTACTGAGTCACCGAGGATGGCAATTCATTAATATTATTATTTCAAATAATATCTATTTCCCACTCGTCGCTCTGCAATTTGTGCCGATTGCTAACGAGCGAGACACAAATTGGTCCTAACACTGGCTTGTTCTTCTCTTGAATTATTTAGCAGCCACTGAGGACTGTTCACTGAGACTGTGTGTGTGTGCAGCAGGTCGTGTGTGTGTGGGTGAGTGGGTGCATGCAAATGTAAACACATTCACGTGTAGAGCCAAAATGGCGCCGTCTGGCTCCGCTCCTGCTCTGGTCCCTGATGTAAAAAAGCAGCTCTTTCGTACGCACGTGAGTTTCGCCCTCAGTAATATGTCATGATAATGAACACGTCCCGATTCGCTCCGGTTTGCGGAGCACGGAAGCTGTCTTTCAGTGGCGTGCTAAACATCTGTCTTCACAGATCACCGGTGTTCCGTAGTGCAGCTTATTGCTTAAGATGAGGGTTTTTTTCATGACTTGCTTAGGCCTTCCTGGCACAGGTCAAAGGTCATGGAAGAGACCTCAATAAGTGTAAGTGTGTGTGTGTGTGTGTGTGTGTGTGTGTGTGTGTGTGTGTGTGTGTGTAATATATGTGTGTGCCTGTGTATGTGTGTGCCTGTGTGTACTCTATGTGTGTGTGTGTGTGTGTGTATACTGTAGGTGTGTGCCTGTGTGTGTGTGTGTGTGTGTGTGTGTGCCTGTGTGCCTGTGTGTGTGTGTGTGTGTAATGTATGTGTGTGCCAGTGTGTGTGTGTGTGTGTGTGTGCGTACTGTATGTGCAAGTGTGGGTGATTGTGGGAGCATGTTTGTGTGTGTGCATGTGTGTGCCTGTGTGTGTTTGTGTGTACATAGGTGCCTGCATATTGGTGTGTGTGTGTGTGTGTGTGTGTGGACGTGTGTGTCTGCAAGCCAGATTCTGTTTCCATCCAGATCCTCCGGGGTAATTAGTAATTAGTTAATGAGCAGTACACATTTACATCTACAGTAGACAACAAATTTCCCAAATTACAGAGCAGGGACACATTTCGAGAGTGTGACGTGCCAGGCCGGCGCAACCTTTGGCTGCGATCAGTCATTTCCCGAGAAGAATGTTTTTAAAAAATGTCAAACTGCCATAACACCCCAGCTAATTAAGCCGTTAAGAGCAGAGACGGCACGAAAAACCCGTGGAAATTGAGGAACCCGCGGAAATTGAGTTTGACACCCCCGTTCCGAGGACCGGTCTCCCGACCGGGTCCGATTACAGCCGGCGCAGGTACCAAAGTCTTCCAATCGCGCTCCTGTCTGAATTAATCATGTGATAGCTTGCTCTTTTTTTATGACACATTTCCGCTGCGATCTAACGAGATTGAGTCAGTAATACCCCCGCTGGCGGTAACGGCCTCCTCAAGTCGTCCTTTACCGGGGTCGCCTCGACGGGGGGTCGAAACCTCAGCCGAGTCACCCTCCGAACATGGACACGTACACGAGTGGCTACATACGTGTGTCGAACACGCAAGGCTAACTAACGCCTCTCTTCACGTGGTAGTTCACCTCTCGTTATACCGCCTCTCCGCGGATTTAAAGGAGATTAGAAATAAATGAATTCCATTCATCATAAATCACTGTATGGAGTCGGGATATAAATCACACTCTTGCGCTGGGAGTTGGCCACCCCTGTACATATCCAATAAAAAAAAATAAAGAAATAACCAGCCGTTTGGCAAAGTGGTGAATGTACTAAATCCTAAATGGGTTTCTGTTGGTTTCTTCGTGTCGTTATTAATCTTCTTGAGCAAAATGATGTCAGTTACATGTTAAAAAATGCTTTTGCTTTTATGAAGGCTCAACTTGGAAGTCATAGGGGTGATGACCTGACTGCACGGAGGTAATTAGATTTGAATTTAAAAAGAGTAGAGTTAGTCTCCTTCAGCACTGTGTACGCTACATAACTTTCAAAAGCCTAGCAACACAGAGCATCTGAAATTTAATGACCATCTCTTGTAAAAATTGTTGGTATTTCCATCCAAGGAAAGGTCAGAGGGCACATGTCGCCATGGTCACGGGGGTTCTCACGCTACACGAGCCACGCCAGAAAATCAGCGACAAAATCAAACCAGTTTCACCATTTTCACAACATTCGCAGTCTAGCTTAAGACTGTACGGGGAGAGCAGTGATGGAGTCTCTGACCGTCACATTAAACGACCGTCAGGGGGAGGTGCACATAGCGATCACACAAAGACTGCTAAATCTTGACTAAAAACCATGTACAGCGCTCTAGGCATTATGGACCCAATACGTGTATCTCAGGAAACAAACTCTCTGAATAGAGTACATTGGAGAAAAATAAATAAATAAATAAATAAATAAATAAATAAATAAATAAATAAATAAATAAATAAAATTGCTCTTACAATGACTGTATTTTTTGTTTAGAACAGCACGTCATGTGTATTTTACTAGTTATGGATGTGATGCTTTAGCTTGTGGAAGAACCTTTGCACTTGTAAGTCGCTTTGGATTAAAAGCGTCTGCCAAATGACTAAAATGTAAACTATAAATGGAGTCCTGAACACGTGATGTCATTTGGGAGCCCAGAAGCGATACAATGTATCTGTTATGACATCACTCCACCAATCTGCTGTAGTTTCCCAAATGAAAAAAGAGTAACTCTTCCACATGTGTTCTGTTGTATCCCATCAGAAACAGAAAGTAGTTCTTCCAGGATACAGAGATGTACACTCACATGGGTATAGACACAGGGGTTTAAAAACTACTTGGCATCAAGCAGACTAAATCAAATTCCAAGAATACCCAGGAATGTGATCAGTGCTAAATTATTAATAACTATGTCCACACTGTTATTTTGAACGCCACATTATCCACCCACCAAGTTAGCTTCCATTGGATTGATTTCTCTATGAAATAAACAGGCGTTCCACTTCAAACAAAGAGGGTTGCACCCCTGTTCCAAATGATCAGTCATCTTGAAAATCCACACTGACATATGTATGATATTTATACTTAGACACATCAGATTGTATTTTATCCCTCTCTCTCTCTCTCTCTCTCTCTCCCCTCTCTCTCTCTCTCTCTCTCTCTCTCTCTCTCCCCCCCCCCCCCCCTCTCTCTCTCTCTCTCTCTCTCTCTCTCACACCATGCTCTGATATGGTTAGGTGTTGGATATGAACCATAACACTGGTGTGGTGATTGGGCAGTGTCCTTCCTCATCTCTATTATGTTTTGATTGTTTATTTCTGGCTAGATAATACATCTCTCCATGTTGCAGGTGTTCTGGGAAGTTAAAATTATTTAATCCCCTGCTTCTGACGTCCCAGAGCTGGTTCAATATCACTCAACATCTGCGTTATGCTGAAATCTGCTGATTCCAACAACACCCTCCACCCTCCCCCCATGGATCCTGTAGGGAGGCCTTCAGCCTAGATTAATACAGCAGACAAAGAACTATGCAACATAATAACATTTACATGAAACTCCATTATATTACAATAACTTAGCAGATGCTCCTATCCGTAGCAACTTCCAAAAGTGGAGAACGTCGACTGTAGTAGTCGGAATAACAAGAGTGCGATATCACCAAGAATAAAGAGCCAGAACGAAATGGCTTGCAGGCTTGCTAAGACATAGATTTATTTATTAACTTATCAGGCACTTTTAACCAGAAAGAGCGGCAGATTAGTGCAGAAAACAAGGCTACAAATGATCTGTAGCACAATGAAGCCCCACTGCCATTTCATATTCACTGAAATGCTACGCTAACCGAAAGGTCTCAAGTGAATGAGCGACTAAACAGGCCAATTACAGAAATGCTATTCAAGCAGTGGTTAAAAGCACCAGTAATCCCAAATGGCTGAAACTCAATATTTAATAAGATAATGTATGGGGGCGAGCATGTTTGCATAAGTGTGTATTTGTGCACTGTACTGTATGTGTGTATTTCTTTGACTGTGGGTGCTTGTGTTGTTTGTGTGTGTGTATGTCTGTGTGTATTTGTTTGACACTGTGTGTGTGTGTGTGTGTGTGTGCGCGTGTGTGATATTTCTTTTTTTAGTTCTCATTTATTTCTGATGAATAAAGGGGCGCTTGTGATCTTTGCTTCTTGTGGCCAATCAGAATGTGTGGCAGCCAGCCTGACCTGTCCCCGACCTGCTTCATATGTGTTCTCTGAAAAAAAACTGTTTGTGGTAAACACCTTATTAACCACAAAACACACACACACACACGCACACACACACACACACATGCACACACACATACACACATGCACACACACACACACACTCATACAGAGACACACACACACACACACACACATGCACACACACACACACACACATGCACACACACACACACACACACACACGCACACACACACACACACACACACACACACACATGCACACACACACACACACAGTTCTATAGTTCTCCTTCATCGCTCTTTTCCATATTCACCTCTCTCTCCCCCCTCCCCTCTTTCTCGATCTCCCTCCCTCCCTGCATTGTGAGCATTTCTGCGTGTATGTGTATGTGTGCATGTACTGTACGCGTGTATTTATTTGAGTGTGGGTGCTTGTGCATGTGTGTTGTTGTTTGTGTGTGTGTGTGTGTGTATGTATGAGTGTGTGTGTGTGTGTGTGTTTGTGATTTCTTTGTTTAGTTCTCATTTATGAATCACAAGGGGCGCTTGTGATCTTTGCTTCTTGTAGCCAATCAGAACGTGTGAGAGCCAGCCTGACCTATCCCCGTCCTGCCTCACATGTGTTTTCTGAAAATCTGAAAATGTTTTGTGGTTGGGGCAAACACTTTATTAACCACAAAACACACACACACACACACACACACACATGCACACACACACACACACACACTCATACATACACATGCACACACACATGCACACACACATACACACATGCACACACACACACACACTCATACAGAGACACACACACACAGACACACACACGCACACACACACACTCATACATACACACACACTCATACATACACATGCACATACACACATGCACACACACACACACATGCACACATACTCACACACACACACACACACACACACTCATACAGACACACACTCACACACACACACACACACTCATACACAGACACACACACAAACACACGCACGCACACAGTTATATTCCCACTCCTTCGTCTATTCACCTCCCCCCTCTCTCTCTCCCTCCATCCCTACCTCCCTGCACTCTCAGTTCCTGGCTGGAATAGTGTCTACCCCTGCACTTTCCCCAGGCCGGGGGTGGCCGGGGCTCCGCTTAGCAGATCATTAATCCCAAAACCGACGCCACGGCCGGAGTAACACGACACGGGAGGCAGCTGACGGATTTTACCCCGCGCGTCGAGACCCAGCCGAAAGCCTTCTCCTCTGTTTTATTACGTCTTTTCCTCCAGCGTGGAGCGAGCAAAGTGCTTCACTGAGGGTACTGAGGAGGGCTACTAAGTCTTCATGAACCTTAAATGGGGAGTGCGGACTTGCACTGGTTCCATTAGCATGAATTTATGTTGCTACAGACATGTCCATTTCCACTTCTGTACCAGCAGCCTAATGGCAGCGAACAATGTGTGCATAATAATTAAACTTAGCTGACTTTTATTAAATTGCTGCACCGACCTCAGTGTTTCCACTAAGTCGACAGTTCAAGGAAATGGGAAACAATTAGTCTAAATGCACATTAAGGCAAATGGAGGCAGTTGTAATTCGCACAAAATGTACCCCGCACCTTGTCTGAGGCGGAGAAATTTGTCATGTCGTCCCTAATGCAACTTACGAGCCTCGCTCAAACCGGGCAAACTCGCTTTTTACGGACGGAAAGCAGAAAGAAACACTTTCGACGGTAATAACGATGGTTTGATATGCTCCGAGGTAGAGGCTCGTATAAGGATCCTGATGTTCCGGCACTTATTTACTACAGAGAGCCGTCCTTATCATTATCATCACCACCACCACAACCACCATCATCATCATCATAATCACCATCACAGAGTTTACTGCACAACTGCACACATACACATCTGATGTTATCATTATCAGTAATATGCAGAATAATTAATACAAACGGTGCCTGTCTGGCAGAAATGGAACCTGCCCGTTCTCTCAGGTTACAGAGGCTTAGACACGGCAATTAACTTGTCTCCTGTAAATAACGGCCAGTTTCCATTCAGCATGGACATGCGCGCACACACACACACACACGCACGTACACAGCAGAGCTGGGTCAATTACATAATTGCTTTGGATTCTAATACTTTTCTGAGCTTGATTGGTCTTTCCTAGTGAAAAGGAGGAGGGGCTTGCACTATTTGAGCATTCCAAAAAATTTCTTAGAGTTCATATACACCAGACACACTCTTTTCTATGCACCAACATGTACAGGCATACACACATATGCACACACGCATGTCCATATACACACACACGCACACACACACTCTCTCTCTCACACACACACACACACACACACACACACACACACACACACACACACACACACACATCCACTCTCACACACACACAGGCACCCACACATAGTCTCACACACAAACACTCACACACACACACACACACTCTCACACACACACACACACACTCACACTCACACTCTCACACACAGTTGCGATAAGAGGGCAAGCGGGTGAACACAGCAGCATTGCCTGTAATGAGCTGCACATTTCAGCAATTAGAGCCTCTTACCCTGGCAGCTAAAACATGTCACGGGTGGCGAGCCAAGTCCTCCAT
Organism: Conger conger; assembly: GCF_963514075.1. Classification (NCBI taxonomy): domain Eukaryota; kingdom Metazoa; phylum Chordata; class Actinopteri; order Anguilliformes; family Congridae; genus Conger; species Conger conger. Next base: position 12,196,917 of record NC_083770.1, read on the forward strand.
TTTACAGCCCCTCGTCACCCATTTTTAATAGTCAAACCTAAAAAACCAGAGGAAAAAAGTAGGGTTTTACGAGCAAGTGTAGGCTGATGATAATAAAAGTTTATTTTGAGTCTGACAGGAACGTGTGGTGGGGAGAATTGTTGGCATTGCTGGTTATGAAAATGGTGGGAACAAACAAATAAAACCTGTTAAAAACTGGAGTAATATCAGCCGAACGGTGTACCCCATGCGATCCGACAGAATAACAAAATTGCAGCCATATAATTTTTAAATGGTCTATCATATAAAATATACTGTGCGTGTAAATACAAAGTGAGTAGTGTACAATTCATATACTGTACCGCAATGCTCCCTCCCCGACACCACCTGATCTGGAAACTATTGCCCTTCCTCCAATACGAACCCACGCACCCAACCACTAGCCTGAACCTCAGCGGCAAAATGGCCGCCCCTCAGTCAGGTTCTGCTAAAGGCTTCTTCCTATTACCAGTTTTCTTTGCCTCATTCTCCCTCTGTTTGCTCTTGGGGGGCTCAGGCCTGGATCTATGTAAAGCTGCTTTGAGACCGTGCCCTTTGTGAAAAGTGCTATATAAATAAAGTTGAATCCAATTCAGTTGAACCACAAAGCCACAGTGTACGCCAACCAGAAACCGAAACAGTCCTTTCGTGTCATCCTGTTCTTAACCAGATTTATTCCATACCCCAGCTCTCAACTGTACCCCTGCTCCCTCCCCTTAAATTAACCTTCAGTCCTATCCTGAACCCCAAACCTAAACCATACTCTTTCTCTCCCCGAAAAAAAACGACCCTTAGTCACAGCATATCCAACTCTAAAGCATAAACCTACACTAACCTAACCTCAACTCTAAACTAAACCACAATGCTAAAGCCCACCCCTACCCCTAACCTAAACCACATGCCCATCCCTGACCCGCACCCCAACTCCAGCCTGTACCCCAACTCAAAGCCTTCGAGTATGACCTCTCTTTGTCTGATTTTTAATCCTTGCTCCTTATTTAATATTATTTTTTATTCTTTGTTCGATTATGTATTTTTACTATGTAAAGTGTCTTTGTGTATAATATTATTATTATTATTATTATTATTGCCTGTGTATATAGAGAGCATGTCCACACCTAACACACAGCCTGCATATCCTAGAGTCACAGGTTGACTGCCAAGCTCCTTTAATTCATGCAGGCAGATGGTAATGCTTGGCGTGGGTGCTTGTAACCATTAACACAGTCAAGCACATCTGAACGCCATTAATGCCTTGGAAATGGGTTTAATTGCAATATTACGGATTTCCAGTTAGAGAGAGAGAGGGGGGGGGGGGGTATAGGTGACATTTTACATGAATGTTACATGAATTGACATTAAATAATGTGGCTGTTAACTAACTACTGAGAAGTTAGTCTATACAGCTTTATTAATGTATTTCTACATCATTAATTTCTGTTAAGAACTACATTAGTTGCAGTCCAATACCAATTCATATTGGAATAAAAAAGAAGTTCATGCATTTGCTAATGGAAGGTTAATGCTATGGTTCGCTAATGTATAAAAATGAATGTAACTAATATTAGTTAACAAATGCATTAACTGATGAAATATTAATTTTATGCCTAATTCATGCATTTGTACATCATTAATTCATGTTAACAACTACATTGGTTAATGCCAAATAATCTAACCTTATTATAAAGTGTGACCAAAATATATATAGCAAAAATATTCTGCATTCATGATGCATGCAAGTATTTCAATGCTTATTACTCAGGTAACACCTTTGTAAGCTCAGTGAGATAACTGAGGAAGCCTGTTGATCAGGTATGACTGTAGTTAGAGAGATGCTGCTTTTATCACTCATAATAAAACATGGCTGTGACTTCAGAGTGAAAGCCGATCTACCGCGGGGGTTGTGACTCCCGTTTGGAGTGGGGGGGTGGACGCGCGCGGGGTCCAGGAGCGTGCGGCTGTAACGACGGCGGTGCGGGGCTCTGCGGACCCGAGAACAGGAGTCAACGCGCGTCGGTTTTCAGTGAGGCTCGTAATCTGAACTAACAGCAGGCCCAGCAAGAGGCCCTGTAACAGAGCCCCTCCAGCCCGGCGTTGAGAGAGGCTTCAAGCTTCACCACGTTTCAGGAACGAAACAAAAAAACCTCGCGCAAAATGGTGAATGATACCTGCTTTTATGATATAAATACCGGCACGCTTTAGAATAAGGGTGCATGAATTGGCATGTACCCTTGGCTTGACACTACTGTAGTTGTTAACAAGAATGAATGATGTACAAATGCATTCATTAATCATGACATTAACTTTTCATTAGTTTGTGTATTCATAAACTACCAACTACTGTATTAGTTACATGAATGTTTATCCATTAGCAAACCATAGGATTAACTCATAATTAGTTAACAATTAACAAAAATTGCCTTGGGGTGTCTCGGTGGCGCAGCCTGCAGAGCACTGACCGCATGCTCATTGCGAGCCGCGACGTCGGCGGTTCGAATCCCCTCTCTCTCGCTCCCATTCTTCCTGTCTCTCTATACTATATACTGTCCAATAAAGCTGAAAAAGGCCTAAAAAATATATATATATGAATTGCCATTTAGTAATGTGGCTGTTAACATTAAATAATTTACAAATACATAAACAACGCTGTACAGATAAACGTCTCCATAACTAATTAACAAAGATTAATTACTTAATCGTAATTCGTGGAACCAAATGGCAACTGTGAGCAAAAAAAAAAAACCTTGCGTGCAAACTGAAACGATAAACAGCTCTATTAGATAAATACCATACGTTTACATTGCATCTGAAACATGTGAACTTATATTTGCTCTGAACCCGGCTGTAAGGACAAGGTTATGCAGGAAGAGGAAATTATACCCTTGTCACTTTGTAAAATGTAAAAAGAGTTTACATAAATACACAAATAATTAAACAAGAGCTTTAACCCGCGGTGACTCCAATGGCCTGGACATGATCAGTCTTTTATCTGCATGTGGCCTTTTTTCAACCTCTTCCCTCTCACTGCTGTTGCTGTAACTCAGTTCTGATTTATACTGTTATTCTATTTTCTTTTTTTGTGTGCTTTTATTTGTTTTTGTTCCAGCGCTTTGTTCCAGAAGTTTCTCTCATCCGCCCTTTTCCCAGAATTAAGAGGGTTTTTTCCCCTCTCTCTGGTTTTCTGATTCCCTCTGGAAGATGTGGGTCCCTGGCTCCTTGTGATAAGACCACTGTAAACGCACAGGATAAAAAAATACAGCTGGATTGTCTGACTGACTTTGGTAACAGAGCGAGGTCGGATCCACAGTGAAAAAGAAACGTCTCTCAATAAAGACGCATGAAATGAGCGACAGAGTTAATGGCGCTTGTAATGTTAACGCTCTTCCGGCCTCCACTGTTACAGTACCATGTGTACCTTTGTACCTACAGGCGTACCAGTACCTTTAGCTGTCCCTGCCATTGTGTAACTATACATGTAGCTGTTCCCATATCTTTAGCTGTCCTTTTACAGTAGCTGTTCCCGTATCTGTAGCTGTCCTTTTACAGTAGCTGTTCCTGTATCTTTACCTGTCTTTTTACAGTAGCTGTTCCCATATCTTTAGTTGTCTTTTTACAGTAGCTGTTCCCATATCTGTAGCTGTCCTTTTGCAGTAGCTGTTCCCATATCTTTAGCTGTCCTTTTACAGTAGCTGTTCCTGTATCTTTACCTGCCTTTTTACAGTAGCTGTTCCCATATCTGTAGCTGTCCTTTTACAGTAGCTGTTCCTGAATTTTTAACTGCAGTTGCAGCCAATCAATTATTCTGCAGCTGTTCCTGTACTTATACATGTAGCTGTTCTTACCTGCGTTTCTACCTGTAGCAGTTCTTACCTGTGTTTTTACCTGTAGCAGTGTCCTGCACTGACACTTGTAGCTGTTCCTGCAACTGTTCTTGTCGCTGATCCTACACTTGTATTTGTACCTGGAGTAGTTTAGCTCTGAGTGCCCAGGGCAGCTTCACTGCCTAAGGTACCGTATTTTTGCAAACTACTTGTCCCTCATCCATGTTGACCACTTCCCCCACCCTCCTTTGATGGAGTTTAAGTCATGACCACTGGGGAAAGGAATGCTTAAAACTCATCACAAACCAAGATGAATTATGATGCGAGGGCTTCGTCCAAGCTTTTCAAAGGAGTGTTAACGATGTCCTTCACACGGCTGTGAGCCAAGCGTGCCGTGTGCGAGCCGGGTTCCAGAACCCTCCGGGCGTGTGCGAAATTAAAATAATATCACCCCCTGCGCTTTAGAGCCCCTCTGGGGTACAGCAGAGAACGTGGCACCGATGATGTCATCACGGTGGGGTTGGAGAAAAAGTCTACACTGACCTCCAAGTGCAGAGAGGTCTTCTGGCACTGCGGGCTGGACTCTCCCGCTGGGAGACAGTTTGGCACGGAGAGCTGGGAACGTTTACTGGAATGGCTCTTTTGGCCTGGGATACGGAGGAGACAGAGTTTGACTGTGTTTGGCTGTTTGACCGTGTTTGGCTGTGTTTGACTGCAGCTGCATTAGCCTGCGTTTAGCCTGCGTTTACCTGCGTTTAGCCTGCGTTTACCTGCATTTAGCCTGCGTTTACCTGCATTTAGCCTGTGTTTACCTGCGCAGCCCTGCCCGTTTGAGGGAGGAGGGACGTGGGTGCGCAGGCCGTCACCGAGTCTCCCTCTCCGAAAGTCTGAGGAACTCGCGCGAGGGCTTCTGCGGAGAGTCGGAGCCGGGTCACGTGACTCCGGGCCGCGGGAGGAAAGTGAAGAGATTTAAGGAGCGTCGCGGCGAAGGACGGCGCGGAGCCGGGCTCATTTCTCTCGGTAACGGCTTCGGGCTCCGGGCTTTTCACAGCTTTTCACAGCTTCCCTTCCCCGACAGAGGTCAGCCGGCACTCATAACGCAGCGTCGAGGCCGAGGCTTTGTGTCGACCCTGGGACTCCAGTGTCAACGGAGCAGTTAGCGGAGGTTAAAGACCGGGGCGCAGACCCACGCCCGTGCAGAAGTTACTCCATTTCTCCGCTCGTTATTATTTTTTGGTTCTGGAAAGCAGTGGAAGCTGAAAAAAAAACTGCATCTCGCTTCCCGCAGGGAGGGGTTGGAGGAGGGCGATGCCGCGGACCGCAGGAGAAACACCTCGTTACGACTCTACTGCACGATGGGAAGCCCCTCACGGCACGCAGGGACGCGGGAGGGGGAAAGGCCCTAATGAACGCACTGGCACGCAGTGCTCCAGCGCCGTTTCCACAGCATGAGGTTTTACGTGGTGGCGGGGGGTTTCAGCGTTCAGACGGGGATTCCCACTTCTTCTTCTCTCTGTCTTTTTTATTTTCTCAGACCTCGTCCGCCCACGAAACTGTCCAACCAAAAAAAAAAACCTGTAAAAAAAATGTACTTCCTCCAAATTTTACAACCTAGTGAAAGACATATTTATGTAGTCATTTCTCATATGAAATATCACGTATTTTACCAGTCCTTGCGTAACGACTACAATATGTTATAATCGTTGAGATGTTTTATAGCATTATTTGTGCTGAAGGTGAGTTGATCTCTAAAATTCATCAAAACATGTTATTATCTTTATGATTTAACATACACAATTTTGGTCAGAGGAGCTTGGAAATTGACTACTCAAAAAATAAGTATATCAAGCATTACAAAACTAAACACAGGGATAATTTTCCTTGATCACGGTAACTGAGAAAAAACAGACAAACCTTCCATGATAGATTTAACGTACGAGCCAACCACTCACAGCAGAGTTGGATTGATGAATGCACACAAGATTGTACTGTGCTGCCTTTCCCACTGTGTAATGCTTCTTAATAGCAGAATAGAGAGAGAGAGAGGAAGAGAAAGGGAAGGAGAGAGGGAGGAAGGAAGAAAGAGGGGAGGAGAGAGAGAGGGCTATATGAAGAGGAAGATAAGGAGGAAGTGAAAGAGGGATAGAGAGACTAAGAGAGAGAGAGAGATGGAAACGGGTTTGCCAGGCTGGTTAGGGAGGATACCAGTGGAGAGCAGGTAGGCTGTACTCTGGTCCTGTACTGACCCCACAGACAGGGTGGGTTTGATCCCAGGACTCAGAGGTTCCTCCCGCTGGTCCTGTACTGACCCCACAGACAGGATGGGTTTGATCCCGCTGGTCCTGTACTGACCCCACAGACAGGGTGGGTTTGATCCCGCTGGTCCTGTAGGGCCACGGGGTCCGCTGGAGCCTGTTTTCTCTTTCACAATCAGCAGCCGGTTCAGGCCCCAGAACCCATACGAGGTGAGTTAACTGTGCAATCAGCTGCTTTATTTGGTCAATGTGCTGGGTAAGAATGGGAAACAGCACACCCTGCGGCTCTGCGGCACCGGGCTTGGAAACCATTGACTAATTACAGGCGCATATGTGGCCCCCATTCGGAACACATCGCGGTTCCCCCAGGCTGTGATTGGTGGGCCGCAGCACTCAGAAGCTCCATTGTGCTTTACCCCCCAACAAGCCTCACGTCACAATTTTTATATTTTAACAGTCCTGAAAATTCTGTTTAGTTCCTAACCAGAACACCGACACTAAACGCACGTTTAATTTCTCAGTGCTGGAGTCTGCAGGAATGGCGTACAGTGCAGTGTTTAAATAAGGCCGGTTTTCTGAGCCCTGTTTAAGACACGGCCGAAATTCGATACGGCATCTTTCCGCCGCGTTTAAACGAATGTCTCACTTAGCGGGGGGAAACTCTTTCTCTTTTTCCATGGGTTGTCAGGAGGGACCGGGGTAAAGACCTCTGTTGAAGTCTCAAAATGGATGTGTTTTCCTTGGCGCGGCGGCTGTCCGGTAGAAATTAGGCGTGTATGAAATGTGCTGAATATTATGCATCCCTCACATCCGCCAAGAGAGACAGTTGGTTTGAAAGCCCAGGCAGCACACGGCGGCCATCTTGCACAATGTCCCGACTGAGGGCGAGGGTGAGGCTGCCAAATGCCCAGCTTGCGGAATCATAGATTTAATTAAATGTGACAAGAGGCTCAAGGGTTAGTTCTGATCCAACTTCCAGACCAAAAAAAACAAACAACGACATAAAACACACAGGCACACACAAACAGTCGGATGTTCTCAAACGTCTGCCTCGCACTCGTAAGAAAACAAGACAAAGAACGGGGAGGAAACCCGGCTTTTCAGTGTGCAACAGTTCCCTCGATCGTCACCTTTTTCCACCCAGCGATATTCCAATCCCCCGCCTGGATATAAAACAGATCCCACTGTTCATATCCCATCCTGGACATGAATAATTTGTATACTATTGTAAAGAACGCAAAGCAAAAAAGAAAGAAAGAAAAGAGTAGTGTATATAATTGTTTATTAGCCCCTAAATGCGATTATATTCGAGTAATCTGCCGCGGAGCATGAGGAACTGGGCCAAGCATTTATCATTAAACGCTAACGTTTTGGCTTCGGTCCCTGACATGAATTTTAAAGGAGCTCTCGATCGTGCTACGCTGGTATTTTTAACTTTGCGGCCGTGACCAGCGGAGCAGACCGCCCGTGTGGGGAAAAGGCTAATGAGCCCGCAACAAGAAAGCAATCATAGCAACGTGGTATTTCACAATTAATAAAGTGTTCTATTTATTACCATTATGCAAATTTACCAGTCTCTTAATACAGCACATAATAAATATGTGTACTCTTAACACAATCCAGCCGAAAAAGAGACCACGCTTGCGAATCTGCGAACGTTTACATTCGCTCATCTAAAATAAAGCTCTTAATTACGTAATTACCCAAATTGTATATTTAGGTTTGTTATTAGGGTATTTTGGGTAAATAATAAATCACGGCTCGTGGGATTGCACTCGAGCTCGACAATATGCTCGGTAATTATGTTTCCAGCGGCGCGCGCTTGGGGGGAGCGCTGCGGTGTGCATGTCCGAAGCGGGCTGACTAATTAGACTCATTAAGATGGAGGACTCACCGAGCCTGCAGGGGCCGAGTGTGACACTCCGGGAGTGGACACGCCAGGGCCCTGCGACTCTGCTGCCGCTTCTGCCAGCTACCTGAGCGACCGGCCGCCGCTCAGACCTCTAATACAGGCCTCCCCCGCCGAAAGAAACAGCTCAACCCAGGGTTTTAAACAGCTGGTAGCTAGTTCAGGCCAGCTCCTAGCTAGACATGGTTTAGCTGGTTGACCGGCTCAGGCCAGCTCCTAGCTCGACATAGTTTGAGCAGCTCAAGCTGTGTTTTGAAACATAGACAAGCTGCCAGCACTAGCTGGTTGACCAGCTCATTACTAGCTGGACCATAAGAAGGCTCTGATTTGGGCCTCTGTAAGAAGACTCTGATTTGGGCCTCTGTAAGAAGACTCTGATTTGGGCCTCTGTAAGGAGACTCTGATTTGGGCCTCTGTAAGAAGACTCTGATTTGGGCCTCTGTAAGGAGACTCTGATTGGGCCTCAGTAAGAAGACTCTGATTTGGGCCTCAGTAAGAAGACTCTGATTGGGCCTCAGTAAGAAGACTCTGATTTGGGCCTCAGTAAGAAGGCTCTGATTTGGGCCTCAGTAAGAAGGCTCTGCTATGCATACTGGAGGTAAACAGGATGCCGGATGGCTCCAGAGGACGTATTGTATTAACCGCACGGCAGTGCTTTCCAGGGTTCAGCTCAAAGCCATAATCGATCCTGGAGCATGTTGGCCCTGAAGGGGGTGGGGGTAGGGGGGTCTCTAAACCCCCAACTCCACTGTGCCAGGACAAGCACCATCCCAGCCAAACCAAGGCCAACCGCAAATCCCACGGCCCATCAGCCATGTTACACAGCCTCATCCATCGCCCTTCTCCCTCCCTCCCTCCCGCAATAACCCCCACTCTCTTCTCTCCATCCTGTTTCCCATACCCCTCAAATATTTCACCACTCATTTCCCAAAGCCTGTTTATTTAAACTTACAGTACCTGTTTAAAAACGGGAAGTAAAACATTCAATGCAATTAGATCGCTGTCTCTGTTTATATGGTCATCCACTGTGATAATATTTCTCCCATATAGACATGCATGTTCTCCAGACATGCATGTCAGGTTTTAGACACAGACATGTAATGTACATACATGAGAGGATTTACACAAGACCATACTTAATGTTTTATTTCCACCAGAATAGTTTTGGTCTGGTTACTGTACAAAAAGTAGCCTGCATACTGTAGAATCTATTCTGTATTAGTAGGGCAACTACTGTACGCTAGCAGTGGATATGCACTATGTGATTAGGGCTTCTACTGTGCATTAGCAGGGGATATACACTGTGTGATTAGGGCATCTACTGTGTGATTTGTGATGACATTTGCCGGTGTTCTGTTTGTTTTGTTGACTTTTTAGTTATAGGAGTCGGCCAGGGTGTGAGGTGCCATCTTATAGCACCTGACAGGAAGTCTATGATGAAGGCCCCAGGGCTTTCTGGGCTATCTTTCTCCTCTCGTCCTGCATGAGACCAGGCGGTGGGACACCCTGTGGGTTTTACTCCTTCTTTTTCGTTATTGCGTAGGGTGCTCACATCCATACATATTTCGGTAACACTTTACAATAAGGTTCCACGAAATGGCGTTAAATGTTGTTGTTAACTAACTACTGAGAAGTACAGCTCTGTACTGCTCTGTTAATGTATTTGTACATCATTCATTCATGTTAACAACTGCATTAGTTATTGTCAATTCATATTGGAATTAAAAAGTTAGTTAATGTATTTGTTAATGGTTTACTAATTATACGTTCATCCTATGGTTTGCTAGTTTAAATATCATGTAACAAATATGTTAGTTGTCAACAAAAGCATTACCTAATGAAAAATTGTTTTCATTCTTAATGAATGTATTTTACATCATTAATTAATGTTAACTACATTAGTCAATGCCACTTCATGAACCTAATTGTAAAGTATGACCTTATTTCTATATTTGCATTCCTCCATACATTAGTCTAATAAATTACTAGTTTAAAATAAAAATAAAAATGTAACTGTTTTGTTTTGTCTCCCTTTTGTTGCAGCTATACCGACATTCGTTACATATTGCAAACAGAACTCTGTGTGTTTAGGGAGTCAACTCTGTGTGTTAGTTAGTAGGGCATCCACGGTGTAGAAGTAGGCAACTAACTCTTCGGGTTTGCTTACAATGCAGACAATTATTCAATCAATTAAGACAATCGAAACTGCAATAAAGCAGCCCTGTGATTTCTTCCTGAAGTTTGTTTTTGTCTGCTCCTGCTGGTTTGGCTCCTCCCCTAATGAGATCTACGGCGCTGAAACCGGCAGCCATTTTGAGTGTTAGAGACAGCTGAGGCCTCAGAGCCTTAAGAAAGCTTCAAAATGTTGCCAAACAGCAAAATATCCGCAGAGGAATGTCAGCGCTCCCGTTCGGACTCATATAAAGGCTGTCAGTGTTGATTTAACGCTGAGAATGTGGTTCTGTCCTTGAAAACTATTTAGCAACTGCAAAAAATATCGAAAAAAACAAAACCACCAAAGAGTTGAACAAGTGAGAATACCTGAACAAAGGGGGATGGGTGAAGGGTGAAAGAAATGGACAGAAAAAGGATGAAAATGAATGAGTTATTCTAGTTTTTGAATATATGCTCCTCTTTAATTCTTCTTCTGTTCTTTTTTCTTTGTCTTTTCTTTTGTGTAGAAAGAACAGCCAGCTGTGTTGAATTGAGCTGAGGCAAGGACAGGTTAGGGACGGAAACCAGGCCCTAGCAGGAGGCTGCGGAGGCTCCCCTCATTCTCAGTCAGGTTCTGAGCCCTCTCATCATAATGGGTTATTTTGGAATGGCGGACATTTTGTGAGATTTCAGCGGTCTCAGGTGAGAGCAGGACTACCTGCCAAAATGCAGCAAAAGGCCTGCAAGGTCCAGCAGCAAGGCAACCGCGGTCCCAATTGGAAATTCTATATTGGATTTTTTTGTCCTTGTTTTGGCAGGGTGAAGATACAGCCTCTCTCCTTTCTTTTCCCCTCTTTCAAACAGATTTTGACATTTTAGCTTTTCCTCCTGTCGACTGTAGTTTTCCATTCCAGAAATGTCAAGTGAAATGGGCCAGGTTGTGTATCTCAGGGTGTCTGATGGTGTAAAATGGGCCTGGCTGGAGGTATCATTGTGTCTGAAGGTGTAAAATGCTCCTGGCTGGAGGTATCAGGGTGTCTGAAGGTGTAAAATGCTCCTGGCTGGAGGTATCAGGGTGTCTGAAGGTGTAGAATGAGCCTGGCTGGAGGTATCAGGGTGTCTGAAGGTGTAAAATGCTCCTGGCTGGAGGTATCAGGGTATCTGAAGGTGTAGAATGAGCCTGGCTGGAGGTATCAGGGTATCTGAAGGTGTAGAATGGGCCTTGCTGGAGGTATCAGGGTGTCTGAAGGTGTAAAATGCTCCTGGCTGGAGGTATCAGGGTGTCGAAGGTGTAAAATGCTCCTGGCTGGAGGTATCAGGGTGTCTGAAGGTGTAGAATGAGCCTGGCTGGAGGTATCATTGTGTCTGAGGGTGTAAAATGCTCCTGGCTGGAGGTATCAGGGTGTCTGAAGGTGTAAAATGCTCCTGGCTGGAGGTATCAGGGTGTCTGAGGGTGTAAAATGGGCCTGGCTGGAGGTATCAGGGTGTCTGAAGCTGTAAAATTTGCCAAGATAACAGAGTAGAAAATATCAGAGAAAAAATGAAACATTTTCTCCGCATTCACAGATCCAGTGAGGAGAATGTCCAGAGCTGACCCTGGAGATAAGCTGTCTGTACATAGTCCAGCTAATGCTGAATGCCAAACAGTGTAGAGACAAAATGAAGCATTGGAAAAGTTCCAGGAGTGGTGATGAACAGTTTGTACCGTGTACAGGTGTACATGCGGTGTGTGTGTACAGGTGTGTTTCCGTGTGCGTGTTGCGTGTAGCATGTCGCAGGTCAGCGTACTGGCGAGAAACAGATCCAGATTCATCGCGAGTTCTGTTGCCACGAGTGGCATATCATAACTCAGATCATCTGAAGGCCCGGCCAACAAATGTGAACTTCTCACTCTCGGACAGAAACACAGCGAAATCTAACACATCTGCGTGTTATGGTCCTTGTTACCAAACTTTCCTCTTCTCTGCGCACAGATCAGAGAGATATCTCACCCTGATGTACCCTCTCGGGATAAATTTAATTTGAAGTAGGTGAAGAGCGTGTTGACTTGTAGGTAAGGAATGCGGTTCGGAAAAGCTGAAGTAAGCAGATTCACGTGGCGGTCCCAGCCAAACGGTCCCACGTCCTTCTCCACACATCCCGTGATATGCAGGACGCGGAGAATAAATCTGCAGACCAGGGGTCCTGGAGAGCCACAGGCCCTGCTGGTTTTTGTTTACACCTCAAAATCAGCAAACAAGCCATACCGAATTAATTCATGGTAACTGCGTAATCAATGACATTCGTTAATAGATGAAGTGCTGAGAAACAATGTGATCCAGATCGTCCTGTGGTCCTTCAGGGCCCGGGCTTGGGTATAGGCACGCACATATGCACATACACACGCACACACACGCACATACACACACACACAAGTGCACACGGACACACACACACATGCCCACACACACACACACACACACAAGTGCACACGGACACAAACACGGACACGCAAGTGCACACAGACACACACACATGCCCACACACACACATATGCACTCTCTCTCACACACACACACACACACACACACACACACATACACACATACAGAAACACATGCAAACACACACAAACGTACAAACGTATACACACATGTACACATGTACACACACAAGTAGGTGCATACATGCACGCACGCACGCACGCACACACACACACAACACACAGGTACAAGCACACACACATACACAGGTCCATTCACAGGAGTACATGCGGAGACGGACACCGCACACACAGCATGCAGTGGGGAGCGCAGAGCTGATGTGAGTTGCGGTGTGTGGCTGGCGTGGCGTGGCGTTGCGTTGCGTGCTGTAAAAGTGTGAATGGGCATGATGCGGGGTGGGCTGGTGACTCACGCTCGTTTCCCTCCTTGAAGAGGCTTCACTGGAGCTCCGCTCCCTCCCCGGCACCCTGCCAGATCGCTCACAGCAGAGGCTCTCTCCCACCCCCTGAAGACTTGGCGCCGTCATCTCGCGGTTTCCATATTCCCGCCATCTGCGCGGGAGGCATCTGTCCGCACCACCCCCCCCCCCAACCCCCACCCCACCACCCCCACCCTCCCTTCAGCTTGCTTCCGTCGCCGTGGTGACAGCCAGGCCACGCCGGTTCATCCCGCGTCCAGACGAGTTTTCCACGCCGCGGTTTCCTAACGACGCGAAATGAGTCACCGAGTCACCGAGTCGCCACGTGACTCGTGGAGTTAATGCCCCCCCCCCCCCCCCCGTTTCCCACCCCCCAGGCACAAGCTGAGGTCCTTCTACATGCAGCTCTGGCTCTCTACTTTTTGGTCGCCATTTTGTTTCATACCATCCTGATCCACGCTGCAGGAAATGGAACCGTTTCATGAATAACAACGACCACAACAAATTGGTGGAACAGTAAAAACATGAAAAGTATTTTTTTTTTTATACATGATAATTACACATGATATAGTCTGCGTTTGCCGCCGTGTTGTTTGTAGTTTAAAAACTTCGGCTGTTAGAACTCAGGAGCCGGAGGCCAGCCCAGCTACCTGTGGAGATAATGCACTAAATGTCCCAGAGCGAATGAGTAATTCCGTAATACGCTTCCCGTTTTCCCGACCGCAGCCATCGATAACCCACGCACCGCGGGTCCCCTCTCCCGGCTAACGCGTGAGTTATCGCCCCTGGCAACGGACCGCGTTCGAAGTTAGAGGCCAATAGATGTGGGCGGCAGTTCAAGTCAGCGGTGTGCGGACCGCGGAGCCCTGGCCTGCCGCTGGAAGCTGCACTCTCAGCCCTGCAATTCTGCTCTGTTCTGTTCCCCCCCCCGAAACCCCGGCGAGGCGTTAAATTTAAACATATGTTCGTTTTGGTAATAAGGGCTTTAAGAATATTTTTAAGCGGGAGGAGCCCCGCGCCACAGCTGCGCGCCTCAGTCATCGGCGTTATGGTGGCTCTCAGGCCGCCCGCCGTTCCCCTCGGTCCCCGGGACGCGTCCCTGCCCGAGACGCCGATGTTTCTCTCTCTCCGTTCCGACTGAGTGTCGCATATCAATGAAGTGGCAATCTGCGGGCCATGCCTCCTAGTCACTCTGCTGCAGCCGCCGTTAAAGAGCCCTCTCTCTCCACTTCTCCCTCCCTCTTAATCTTTTACGCTCTCTCTCCCCCAACCTCTTTCTCTCGCTCCCACCTTCTTGCTTTTTTGTATTTCTGTGATTTTTTTTTTTTTTTTTTGGTGGGGGGGGGGGGATTATATTTTGTGTGAATTTCAGTTGAGTTTTTTGTGATACTTGACGTGTTCCCATTGGATTGAGCTTTTCGGGTTTGTTAATGAAATCCTTATCCTTTATCCTTCTCTTTCTCTCTTCCATATTTATTTCCCTCTCTCTCTCCCTTCCTTTCTCTCCTTCTCTTCCTCCCTCTCTCTCACCCTCTGTCTTTATTTCCCTCTCTTTCTTTCTCTTCATTTCTTTCTCTCCCTCTCTCTCCCTCTCTCCTTCCCTCTCCCTCTCTCCCTCCCTCTCTCCCTCCTTCCTGCCCTCTCTCCTTCCTTCCCTCCCTCTCTCTCCCTCTCTCCTTCCCTCTCTCTCTCCTTCCCTCCCTCCCTCTCTCTCTCTCTCTCTCCCTCCCTCTCTCTCCCTCTCTCTCCCTCCCTCCCTCTCTCCCTCTCTCTGGGTTTGAAGGAGGCGCTGGCACAGATGGCGATCTCGCGTTCGCGGGCGATGACAGCGCCCCTTCCCTGAGCAGGATCGGCCGAGTCTCTGCCAGGCTGTCGGCAAACGCACCGGCACTTTCAACCAGAAATAATAACCACATCATTCCCCCGATAAAGAAAAGTTCTGAACTTTCACGCTGTGCGATGGAGCCATTTTGAGTTTTCTCATCCTGTTCTCTTTGATGCCTACAGTACGTCTGTTTTATTTTCATTGGGAGAATTTGATCAATATGTGGGGCTCTCGCTCCAGGGACCGCGATTGGCCCTGCCCGCTCAGAACCCGGCTCTCTTCCCTTTTTTTCGGTGGAGACGAAAGACCTCCCGCTGTCGAACACGGCGAGTGTACGGCAATAATCTCTGTTTCCCTGGAATGATGTGCGTTCTCTGCTCCAGTTATTAATGTTTCGGTCTAAAGCGGTACCATCTGTCTCCTTATATCTCAGCATTGTTTCCATGTTACTACTTTTTTTGTGTGATGCATAATCCAACGTGAAAGATTGATGTCCGACCTTGAAACGCGGAGAGTGAGAGCTGAAATGATTATGAACAAATGTGGACACTTTTTCCCCTCTTTGTAGGACATGAGGCAATTCATTTTATTGGAGGCGTGCACTCCATTCGATATAACCACAGCAGGCTTTCTCCTGGTGGTTGAGTACCACATTTAAACCCTCGTTTGGGTTTTCTCTCGTCTAGATTTTTTATTTTTGCCAATCCAATGGCACTTGTGGAGCGTCGCCTTGCTCCACTACCTTCTGTGGATTGGGGAGAGCAGAATGAGGCACCGCCTACATGTAGCAGGCTCCAGGCTTGTGATTGGCCAGAGGCATCGCATCCCCTCCAATGAAGCGAGGATATGCTTCTGATTGACACGTTCCATCTCTGGGCGACACTACGGCGGAACGGCCAATGACGCGGTCAGAATTCCGTACCCGTCAGGCCATCACTGTGACAGGATAACAGCCCTCTGATGCAGCGTAACTGTCAAAAATAAGGATTTAAAAACTTTAAAGAAGGAACGATAAACCCCCGGGGAAATCACAAACGAGCCTTAGCAGACACACCAGTCACTTCTCTTATGACTGTACCGCAGGCTGCTGTAAAGGAACGATAATCTGCATAATTATCTGTGATTACGTGATCTGCGGCGGACGGGTTGAAATGAGCAGAAGAAGTGACTCAGCCTCGTGTTTTGGCTGGATGTGGCGTTCCCCCGCGTTCCTGTTTAATCCCGAGACTCCCTCGCAGATATCGACTGGCAGCAGACCGTGGTGAAGCACGTATTCGTTTTGGATTCAAATGTATTTCTGCGCTCGATTGGTCTGGGGGCATATGAGCCCACCGAGAGGACGAGAAGGCGTGGGTTTGCACTTTCTGAGAGTATCTCTTAACTAGACAAGCTCACTAAGGTGAAGAAAAGTATCTGAGTCCAAAAAATTATGTTTTTGATCCAGGTATGATTGGCAGTAGCGGGCATGACCTTGCCTACCACATTGAACAGATGAAGGTAAGAGTCCATCTTGGTTTCAGGGCGGCCTGTAGCGTAGTGGTTAAGGTACATGACTGGCACCCGCAAGGTCGGTGGTTCGATTCCCGGTGTAGCCACAATAAGATCTGCACAGCCGTTGGGCCTTTGAGCAAGGCCGTTAACCCCACATTGCTCCAGGGGAGGATTGTCTCCTGCTTAGTCTAATCAACTGTACGTCGCTCTGCATAAGAGCATCTGCCAAATGCCAATAATGTAATGTAATGTCATGTAATGTAATGTTTCAAGATGAGAACGTCATTCAGTTAGCCTTGTGTTCCCAGCAGTGTTGAGCCAGGAGTGTGATTGGGCCAGTGTGGGGGGGTGGGCAGGCGGGCGGGCGGGCGGGCGGGCGGGCCTGACAAGAATGGTCACCAATGGGAGGGGCAGTCAGCCATCCAAGAGTGACCAACCCAGGAAATAACGAACGAGTGGTGGATGAGAAAAGAGGAGCTTTTTATGTTCTTGTCTACTCGAGCAAACAAGATATCATCCCTACTCTGCCGTCTGTCATCGTACGTAATTACCATCTCCAGAGACTGTCAGCAAGTTGTTCTCAAGAATACTCATAGAAATCTGATTTCTTAACCAAGGACAGACAACAGCCTCAAAGCCAGCTTAAGAGACCATCGCTGTGGGGTGCACTTCGCTGGGAAACATGGAACAAGGAAGTTGATTTAGTCTTCACTGGTGGCCGAGAAAGAGAGAGTGAGCGAGAGAGGGCTCTTTTCAAGCACTCTTTCTGTTAAAGCACTCTTTTGGTTAAAACACTCTTTTTACAGCGTGAAAGTAAAGCACCAAACGACCAACATCACTGCAACATCACTGCTCTCGCTGTTAAACTACTGTTATAGAGTACCCCTTTTTTAATATGCAATATCAGTGCATTCTATAGTCCTCTACATCACCCTATTATTGTTATGGCCTTCGCCATATGCGCACTTGCTCTGTTGATCTATAGTGCTGATCTACAGTGGAAGATCAGTCCTTTAGCGAGATCGCTGCATTTGTGCTTTGGTAAGTAAGAGCAGAGCACTTGCAAGCTCTGCATTTGCAATCGCAGTGCATTTGCAAGCTCAGTGCATTGCTGAGTTCACTGCATTTGCAATATCAGTGCATTTGTACGATAAGTGTATTGTTGCGTCCACTGCATTTGCAAGATAAATGCATTTGCAAGATTGTTAGAATTTTAAAATTCAGTGCATTTGCAATCTCCAGTGCATTTGTAAGATCGGTGCATTTTTAAGCTCAGTGCATTTGCAAGACCGTTGCATTTTTTTATTCAGCACATTCGCAATCTCAGTGCATTCGTAAGATCAGTCCCCTGTCAGCTCAGTGCTATTGCACTCCTGGCCCCCGCAGTCGTGCTAGAGCCCAGCACAAGGTCAGCGCGATCGATGGAAGCACAGCGCAGAGGGCATATTTTACCTGGGCGCTCTGGTGACAGGTGAGGCGGGGAGAGAGGGAGCGGCAGGTCCCAGTCACAGGGCCGGTCACACCCAGAACCCCGCGTGACGTTCTGAGTCACTTCCTGAGAGACACACGGCTCTCTCCTTCATCTCTCTCCCTATCTCTCTCACCCCCCCCCCCCCTCACCGGCCCTCTTTCTAATTCCATCTCTCCCTCCCGCCCTGCCTCATTCCATCTCTCTTCTTCTCTAACACTCGGTTTATCAAATTCAAATTGAAAATGCTTTATTGACAAGACGCCGCTTGTGTTGCCAATGTTTCCCTCTCATTCTTTCTCCCCCTCACCCTCTCCTTCGCTCTCACTTCTTCCACTTTTCTGTTTTCTAGCCTCTCAGTCTATTTCTCTTCTTGCTCCATCTCTCCTCCGTCTCTTTATGTCTGTCACTCCATCTCTCATCCTCTCCACATCACTCTATTTCTACATATCTCTCCTTTCCTTATCTCTCTCTCCCCTTTTCTTTCTAAAGCCCATCTCCCTCCATTTCTACATCTTTCATCTTCTCTATCTCTCTCCTTTCTGTCTCAGCCTCCCTTTTCTCCTTCCTGTATATCCTATTATACCTCTCATTTCTCAATTATTCCCTTTATTTGCTTCCCATGGTATCCTGCACTGTCAGAGCATGTTCATGCTGCAGAAAAGCAGCTCACACAACCACACACAATCACACACAATCACACACACTCACACAATCACACACAATCACACATACTCACACAATCACACACAATCACACACAACCACACAAAATCACACACAACCACACACACTCACACACACTCGCACACAATCACACAGAATAACGCACACTCACGCACAATCACACAGAATCACACATACTCATACACAACCACACACAATCACACAATCACACACAATCACACATACTCACACAATCACACACAACCACACACAATCACACACACTCGCACACAATCACACACAACCACACACAATCACACATACTCACACACAACCTCACACAATCACACACAAAAACACACAAAAACACACAATCACACACAACCTCACACAATCACACACAATCACACACAAAAACACACAATCACACACAAAAACACACAAAAACACACAATCACACACAACCTCACACAATCACACACAATCACACACAAAAACACACAATCACACACAACCTCACACAATCACACACAATCACACACAACCTCACACAATCACACACAATCACACACAAAAACACACAATCACACACAAAAACACACAAAAGCTCACAATGATGGCGCAAAGGCTCAATCCAATATCCAGGAATGGGATGCTTTTGGGTCCCTGTTGAATGTTCCCCGTGTGTGATGGAGGTCTGGTACGCTGGAAAAGATCTGCAGTGGAGGTTACAGCTCAGGCCCTTATGTCTGACACCGTGTACTGGTCTCACTCAACACCACTGTGAAATTAAAGAAACCAGATTTTTCCATTGTTTGGCTTAAAATGCAGCAAACCTCAAGGTAAAAGAAATATCTTACCAACAGGGAGAGAGAGAGAGAGGAAAAATATGCTCCTAAAGGACCCAATTAGATTTCAAAAGGAGTTATTCATTTGTATTGTTCTGTTCTTACATTTACTTTTGCTTTTATGTGCTTTATGCTTTTTTAATGAACAGAGCCGACAAACAGGTGACTGTGGTCGTCTCGAGGGCGTGCGGGTAAAAAGGCGAGCAGGTGTATCAGGAACCAGCGGTTTCTCCTGTAATTAATGCTGATCACAAAAACAGGGGAACATATGGAGTCGAGCTCCGCACTGAATACCGCTCAGCTTTCAGGGGTTGGGGGAGTTCAGCTGTGAGGGGTTTGATTTTCTACTTTTTTCTTTTCTTATTTCTTTTTGCCGCAGTCAAGCTTTTATTTTTATTTTGTCGTTCGCTTGATTGTAAAGCGTTATCTAATAACCGTAAACAAAATGTAAACAGCGCTATAGGGAAAAAAGAAAGGATTGGGATCCCGCCTCTTGCGACTCCACCAGCCAATCAGACGCTACGGTCTGTGAGTGACAGACGTGTCAGTTGGACACTCCCGCAACACAATAACTGCACAACTGACCCTGCGTTCAAGTGATGTTAGGTTGTTTGTTTTCTCCGAGTTGGGTATACGACATAACTGGGCTATCCGACTCGTTCACGTTCACATGCCTTTTGGTCGGATAATTCAAAGAAAGGTTTTGTGTGGCTGTGTATTAGTCACTGCCGGACTGTTTACATTCTAGCCTAGCAATTGGCTAGCTAGTTTCAGTATATCAAGTGATTTTAGTGGGTTACGATTTCTGTCGGTTACGAATGCAAATAACACAGGAAATCGAATGCTGCAGTACTCTAGATCACAGAGTGTCCGTGTGTTTTAAATGTGTAGCAGTGGATCACTTATGGCTTTGCTGTATGAAACTTATTTCGGAGTCAGTGTTTGGCTCAACCGCTTTAGCAAGAGCAGTATGTCACAGCTTGGCCAATTCTTGCCTGACTTGATCATCCAACATAATTTGGTGTTCACGTGGGTCTTTCGGGTGGGAAACTCGTATAGACCGTAAATCTGGCACCACTTGAAAGCAGGGTGAGCTCATGGAATTAAATAAGCGGTCCAGTTATAAACCATTCTAGGTTCTAAACCTGCAAAAAAAGATGCATACTGTCCTGTATTTAATCAGTCTATTTCTGGGTCTGAACTCACTTCCCAGTTAGTCTCAGTTCCTGCAGGAGGACCTTCGTCCCATGAGATATAACGGAGCGCTAAGCATAACTCATCTGAAGCTGCTCGGGGGTAGCGTAGCAGTGCTGTTCAGCTGAAAGCACGTAAATCTGATTACCTCCAGTGAAGACGCATTGGTGAAGTGTAAACACTTCCATTTTATGGCACTAAACCCGCTGAAATAGTCGCCATTTTCCCCACGGTTTTGGTCTGTGGGTCATTGAGTTGGTGAATGAGGCTTCACAGAACGCGAAACTGTTTTTTGGGACGGTGTTTTGGAAACAGGAGATTGAACATTTCATCAGCCTGAAACACCAGTTGGGCTTAATGAGAGCTAAAGAAACTGTGGCACTCAGATGAAACATAAGATTCTCTTTTCAGGTTCATTACCTTCAATCCAGCTAGCCGCACACAGCATTAGCACACCTCCATTTTGCCAGCCAATCTTTAGCAGAAAATCTGGTTGTCTCTCCTAGGAAGCTGAGACGTGGTCGTAGGTAGATTGCTTAAAATGAAGTGAATTCATTTGATTTGATGAATATACCCAGGCAAAAGTGGGAAAAACTCTCTTTCCTGCTTAGGAAATGTTTAGCTTTTTTCTAAGTATGTATGCCTGTGTGTGTGTGTGCGTGTATATCTGTGTATGTGTGTGTGTGTGCGCATGCATGTGCCTGTGTGTGTGTGTGTGTGTGTATGTTTGTGTGGGTGTGTGTGTGTGTGTGTGTGTATGTCTGTGTGTACATTTGTGTGTGCGTGTGTGTGCGCAGGTATGTCTGTGTGTGTGTGTGCGCGCGTGTACGTCTGTGTGTGTGTGTGAACAACTGATGCCAAGAAACGTCTAAGCAGCCAACTGAGCAATTGCCCCTAAAATGGGGAAACTAAACGATTCACCCAATATGGATGTAAATACCCACAAGCCGACAGTCTGCACTTTAACCTCATATTTATTGTTTAATTTCACATCTAGTGTGCTGGAGCACAGGCCTGTAAATTGTGTCACTGTGCAAATACTTATGGACTGCACCGTACATAGACCATATTTCACAGCTGATATCTGTAAGTGGGTACAGAAGATTAAGTAAAAATGGGGAACATATTTCAAAAGGGGAATCACAATCGCACAGCAGCCAATTACCTGCCAGAATGCCAGAGCGCTATCAATTATGTATATGTATTTTTTTCCTCCTATTATTCATGTGCTGACAGGGTTACGCTTTGTTCAAGAAATAATTCAGCCGAATTATGTGATCTGAAAAGTCATTACAGATGGTTTTGTTTCCATTGACAACTTTTGGGGAGCAATTAAGATGTGTTCCAGGGTGTTGTTACCTCACTCCAGTAATTGTCTGCACTTTTGATCAGACGGCAGAAAAATGGACGCCTAATTGCTTCTGATCGCAGCGGAGCAATTATGTTTTACAGTCTGACTTTCCGACGTGATCACGGCCTCGCAAGCTGTTCTCGGAAGGAAGACGCTCCACGTTTGAGAGAGGACTTGCTATCAAAAATGTTTCCACTTGGAGCTTGAGGAAAGATTTAAAAAAAAACTGTTACAGTGGGCTCCAGAATTATGGGCACCCTTGATAAATATGCATAAAAAATATTGTCAATTAAAAATGAATACACTTATTGACACTTTGTTTTCCAACATGTGTAAAGAAATGTTTATGAATATTGTAATTTGTTACTTTGCACCTAATACCACTGAGGCTAACTGTGTTTATGGGAGGAAAAACAAATTTTGCATTAGTTTGTAAGTCTGCATTAGGGGTAAATGTTAAGCCGATCTGTTGAGTTTGCACATTCACAGAGTTGCTTCTTTATTAATGAATCAATGTGATCAACCAAAGGCTTACATTTCAAATACAAATGTAATTTCTCCAAAAAACTGGTTTCACAATTATTGACACCCCTGGCCAAGATGACAGCCATGATCTGGGGACAACGTGCCTCTTCCTGACAAGCTTGCAACCATTCCATACATACAGTGCTAAGTGGTATGTTTATGTATTTGTTTTGTACCCATTACCAGACTTGTGAAGGTCAATTACCATCTGTCCCTTCTGAATTGACAATTCATTGACTTTTCCCATGCTGATGGATGACAAAGGCATTTTGCAAACTTCTGACCTCATTTTTATACTCTAGTGAAGCAGGAAGTGATGGAATGACACAATATAGTTCCTTTAGAGTCAGATTAATTAAAATTGTATTGGCAATTTCACTTTCTATTTACAATAATTGTTAGGGGTGCCAATCATTTTGACCTGTCTTTCTGAAAAAAATGAGATAAAAACATTGAAAAATGTATTGGAGTAATAGTACACAGTTCTCCTATATGTTTGAACTGTATTATCTGTGTTGTTTCCTAAATGCAGCCTTTTTATCAAGGGTGCCAATAAGTCTGGAGCCCATACATATATGCATTGTATACACAAGTTATATACATTTCATTCAGACTTTCCCACAGACATGCGTACACAAATTAAAATGAATCGTTATTCATATATATTATGTATTATACTCTTTTAATCAGCTGCCTCTCAACATGATCAACGTGTTTCTTTTTTTGCCCGATCGAGCACATTAAGAGACCGGTGGAATCAGAATTTTACAAATGCAATCATTGTCAATGCAATCATCAAATACTTACGAGGCTCATGCATGCAAATGCGGCTAGTGGGGGGAAAACAATGCTCTGATTTGAATAGGCTGACATCACAACTTCAATTCCAAAGTTTCGAAAGTATGGAACAAAGCTCATTATATCGTCCAATGAGAATGCCGCAGATCTGGTCATGTGGACAGGATTTGATGGCAAATGACTTGACCGAGTCACAACAATGATTACGGGCATCCATAGGCTGATTGGTGTGTGTGTGTGTGAGTGTGTGTGTTTGAGAGCAAGAGAAAGAGAAAGAGAGGGAGAGAGACAGAAAGAGAGCGCTTGTGATAGTTCAAAAGTAAATCAGAGTTTCGCTGTCTAGGGCTCCAGCTGTTCCTAATGGCAAACAGAGACTATATTAATTTACTTTCAGTGTGACAACGTCTTATTACCACACACCAAAATCCACAGTAATTAGTCTAATTAAACCCACTAAACTCTGTGAATGTGCAGACTCAACAGATCGGCTTCAGTTAAAATTTACTCCTTACTCCTACTGACTTACAAACTAATACAAGGGTTCGTTTTTTCCCCACCCATAAACACAGTGTCTCAGTGGTATTAGGTGCAAAGTAACAAATTACAATATTCATAACATAACATCCGCGCACATCCTGTACGTTCTATCAGTGGATCGAAACACTGCTGGCAATCCACTATCTCATGTAAGTGACGATTTATCCATCAACTGCATCGCACATTAATACACCGCACAAATTACAGCATCTACATGCAAATGAGCCAGTGCCCTTGGCATGGCAGCCAGCCAATGAGGGCCATTGCTGGGTTGTTAGTAGCAACGTGTTATGACTCTGCTGTCACTGGAATAATAGAAATATAATATCCAAGCTGTAATGATACGCAGAACACGACAGGAAAATGGCCGCCATGAATCAAGGGAAAGGGCCTTTCCTCTTTCTCCATTAGGGAGGGAATTCTCAGCGCCGGCGACATTCACGTCTATCTCTCTGGTCATGTCTGTTATTTTAATTTTATTTATTTTTTGTTTTATATCATAAAAGTTTCATTACACAGCCACTTCTTTCACTTTAAGAAACGCTCAGCAATGTGAAAGGACAGTGAATCCCAGATCACTTTAGCCAGGTGTAGCTATTTCTGATTCTCCGATCACACTGGCTTTTTTATTTTCGTCCATTTTCCAAATGACCGACCGCAAATTTCATACAATAAAGCGCTATGAATCCAAGAAAACATACTTGTAGAGGCAATTTGTAAAAAGAAGACATACTCGCAGCAAGCATAGATTAGCGGGAACACTTCAAAAATGCACCGCTATTCCCTGCATCCAGCATCAAAGAAGAGTGTAACACACAACAAAAACAGGGCGCACATGCAAGAATAGAGCAGCTTATATTAAGCATTATCATTTATCTTTTGTGGTGGAGAAAACAGCAGCACAAAAAGAGAGCTTTAGGAAATAGGTTTTGTCCATGCTGAAATCTGTATTGTATTGTGCATAAAATACCAAAAGAAATAAAAATAAAAAGAAATACTGGAACCCAGTCTTGTGATTTTATCAGCTAGCTGGCCCTTGGGAAGTAGTCAATAATCAGTAGCATTTTTCTAACACAGAAAAAGCAATTGGAAAAACAGTTGTCTGAAGGTAAAAAACGAACTGCATTCTTTCCTCTTGATACACTTCCGTCCTCAAATGCGTTTTACTTTTGATTTGGAAACAGATAGTCTGTCTCCTGTCTGCTGCTGAAACATGGATAAGCGTCTGTCTGACATTGCCGTTGTAGTGATATTGTTGTAAGGACTTTGGTTGTGGGAATAAAGCTCATTTCCTGACGCACAGGTTTAACCAAAACCTAACATCAAATAGCACAAAGCTACAAATAATCCTTGCCAATTAACCCCAATGGTGGCAGCTGGGTTTACAAATGTGAAAAAAGGTTTGTGTGTGTGGGTGTCTGTATGTGTGGGTATGTTTGTGGGCATGTGCGTGTTTGTGTGTGCTTGTGTGTGTTTGTTTGTCCATGTCTGTGTGTGTGAGCATGTGTGTGCACGTATGTGTGTTTCTGTGTGTGTGTATGTGCGTGTTTGTGTGTCCATGTCCGTGTGTGTGTGTGTGTGTGTGTGTTTGTGTGTGTGTGACTGGTAGGAATGGGCACTGGAGAGATTGAATATGACCTCATAAGGATGATTATATGTTCATGTAAGATAATAGTTCTGTTTCATCTCAAAGCTCTTTTGTACAAAGAATGGGTTGTGGGTTTTTTTCCGTCACTGCGAGTGCATCTGCTTGCAGAAGCCCCTGGCACATCAGAGGGAACAATGAGTCAGATGGGAACAGACCGCAGAAATACTGTATCTTACAAGCACGCATTTATTTCATTAATTTAAAGCCCATTTCATTAATTTATTCAAGCCAAAAGGGTTGAAGGAACTGGGCCTTGTCTTAACCATTACAGCACAACCTCATGGACCTTCAGCTTGTGCACACAGAAATATGCCGACACACTCGCGGAATACTGTGTTTCGTCAAGTGGTGAAATTTTTAAATCGTATTTTTGTTTTTGTGCTTCTTTTCAAATTTTTCTTTTATATTTTTGGCAACGGAAATACCAATCTCATCCAATCTGGCCAAAACTGCAAGTGGCGGAAAGTAGACCAATCAGAGCACAGTTACTTGATTAGTCTCGAGTGGAGCATTCTGGTACAGAACCCAGCCACAATGAGGGGTTACCTAGCAACAAATAACCGCTATTATTAATCTTGGAAATCACTTTGTTCCTCTACTCCAGCATAGGTTTTCAATAAGAGTGAAGGACTCTCCAAACAATGGAGAAAAAAATGAATGACGTGACTGTACGACATGCTTTTCTCGACACACACACACACACACATACATACACATACACACACACAAACACACACACACACACACACACACACACACACACACACTCTTATAATTATCAACCTCTAATAACCAAATCTATGAATGGCCAATTAGGTCAAATGAAATATTTTGTGTAAAAACAAACATACTAATTTGTACAGTGTGAATCAGACTGCAGTAAAATGGCACCACTCTGTTAAATAAAAAGCTGATCACACAGGTAACACAGCTGGTTTCTAGTTGCTGGTTTCATGGTGATAACACAAACCAGCATATTCCTGTGTCTCGACCGGGATCATTGGAATGGGGCCACTACGGATGTGTGGCTCTCCACGAACAGAACTGGGGACCACAGAAAACTCTTGGCTCTCCACGAACAGAACTGGGGACCACAGAAAACTCCTGGCTCTCCAAGACCAGGGTTGGGGACCTCAGCACTATAGTATTGGAGCTGTCCGTATCTGAGGCAGTGTGCTAGTAATGTAATGGCTGATTTGGAGCACAAGGCCTTTTCTCTCTTTTAAAAGAAGGTTTGTCGGCTTCCTCCTCTGCTTGTCCTGAGAAAGGGGGCTAAAAGCCCGCCGGCCCTGCCTCTCTTCCGTGCGTGAGGAGTAATTGGAAGTGTGAGTTATTACGATCATTATTCTTTTTTCACAAACGCAAACTTGGCACGTTAATTTCAACAGCCGCCGAAATCACCAAACCGTGTTCGTTAAGCAAAGAGAGAACATGCAGCGCTTTCTTTCTTTTTGTCAAAATGAAGGACACATGTGTGATAGAGCACAGGCCAAAGAAAAGAAGGTTTTAGTACCTGAGCACTCATATTTATTAAATTAGAAATAGAAATCACATTACATTTAAATGAAGAGCACGCAGAACTCTGAAAACAAGCGAAGCCAACTCCGTCCGCGGAAAACCGTCCCAAAACAGCGACGGCGCTGAATGACTTCATCCACGGGGAAAAAAAATCATTAAAAAAACGTCTAGCCGTGTGCCAGGGAGGACTGATAAGGCTCTTTGGTTGTTCTTGCCAGGAGGATGAGATGTTTTTTTTAACAAGACACGGTGTTTTGATCTGAGATTCACACTGTCAAATTAGCTAACGTCAACTAAATTTAGTTTGAAAAATCCTAATATGGCTTTTTTTTTTTCTTTTCTAAGAACCTGCCAAGAATTTATCATATCCGGAAACCTGTTGAGGTGATTTTTTTTTTTCTTTCACAAAATATTTTCCGCACTGCTGTAAAAATAAAATCCATATGCATTGCTAAAAGGAGATATAAAAAAGCAGCCATCGCTAACAGAAGTGTGAAAGCAGAGTCTGACCTGTTCTCATGT
Source organism: Conger conger (assembly GCF_963514075.1). Taxonomy (NCBI): domain Eukaryota; kingdom Metazoa; phylum Chordata; class Actinopteri; order Anguilliformes; family Congridae; genus Conger; species Conger conger. The sequence goes on from NC_083770.1 coordinate 12,224,365, forward strand.
GACGCTCAAGCAGCCAATGGGCTGCCAACAAAAGATCGCCCAAAAAAGAGTGAGTGACAAATGCTCCTGCATCGCCGTGGAAACCCAAATCCACCCCTCCCGAGAGATGTGGCACGAATTTGGAGACCCGAAAAGACATTCTGTAACTTATTATGGATTGTCGGGGTTCTGGGTTTCCGTGGAGACCTGTGCTCTTCAGCAGATTGGCTTCCCCATTGTGAGGTCACCTTTATTCCAATGCCAATGAGGAGGGTTCAAATGAAACCATAAGTACAGAGACGTCTTCAAAACTCCTGCATTTCTGAAAGCCTTCAGTTCCATCAAAAACTTTTGCCACAGAATACACAAAAAACACTCAGTAAAATGCAGTTCCTGTCGATAAAATTGACATTAAATGAGGAGCACTATTTGGCAGAAAAAAAAGTATTTGTGTACCTGGTTGTTATGTTATTTTTTAAGAACTGTGTGCCTTCCTTTGACAGCTCTGGTCTTAGATTCAGACAGGTAGGGAACAGAGAAAGTAACAGAAGAGACACCGCTGAGGGGAATGGGGGGGGGTGGGAGGTGGAACCCCAGCCCACACAGGTGGGATCATATACGGCAAGAGCCCACTGCTCGATGGACTTTCCGCCATTTTAAAACCATTTATTTTTCTTGGCTTTTTCATTTTAGTTGAAACGACTCTCGCTGAAATCGCCGTGTGGGCTCCAAACAAGGAGAACTAAACAATGTAGCCGACCGCCGTTTGATCGACACGAGAAGACCAGGGTCTGATTTCACAGATTTTCCTCCTCCTGGAACGTTTTGAGCGTTCGAAGCGGGGAGAAGAATGGAGAAGCTTTCTCTCTGCCCTGTGATTGGCGTCCCTAATGGCCGCTTTAATGACCTCGCCGGGGGTTCAGCGAGGCCGCCGTGTTATGAAAGAGCGTATGGAACCCTTTGTGAAAACGTTCGTAATTCTGTGGATGAGAAAGACGCTCTCGGGAGAAAAGCCTGATGGAGGTGTTCCTGGTCACCTGGCAGCTTTCATTCACAGACCGGTGGTTTTTAAAGACTGATTTCACTTTCCATCAATTTAGTCAATCCTTCAATTCAAAACTATACAAATAAATCTAGACATCTTAAGGTATACATTCCATAAAATGTATAACAATGTTATACCTACGTATTTTCACAAGAATGCAGCTTTTTTTTCCATCCACTTCCTGGAAAACGATTTGAATTTAGATTCACGTCATCGTGCACCGGTGGGCGCATGTCAGTCAAATGTAAATTTTCTGTTCCCCACCAATCATATATCCTTGTACACGGCGGTATGCATCCTCATTTGACGTCCCCCTTCTCATTTAACGTCAGCCAAATCGACTCCCTGTTCTTTGAAAATTACTCCCGGAAGATTAGTTTCACTCACGTGTAAATTACACGGCGGAAGCTAGCCCTGCTCTGGTTTCCGTTTCAGAGCGTCTTTAACGCGTCGGGTAAAGCTGGCCCCTGTACATTTCAGAGTGTCTTTAACGCGTCGGGTAAAGCTGGCCCCTGTACATTTCAGAGTGTCTTTAACGCGTCGGGTAAAGCTGACCCCTGTACATTTCAGAGTGTCGTTAACGCGTCGGGTAAAGCTGGCCCCTGTACGTTTCAGAGTGTCGTTAACGCGTCGGGTAAAGCTGGCCCCTGAACATTTCAGAGTGTCGTTAACGCGTCGGGTAAAGCTGGCCCCTGTACATTTCAGCCTTCCTGAGCTCTGGCGTATAAAATCACCGGACTCGATGTTAATGTGCGCGCGGTTTGGCCACGGGCACATTCCTCTTTGTGATCCTGATTGTCAAAGCAATCTGCTGCGCTGACACTCCGTACAGCATGTCGGGGGACGACCTTCGACCCCCCCGCGCCCAGCCCCGCGAACTGTCGCCGCGCTTTAGACGGCGGATAAATTGGCTGCAAATTACCTGTCAGACACCTGCTGTCAGAAAAAGCTGGCGGCGGGCAGCGCGGGCAGCGTATCCGCGCGGGGTTCACGTCCCGGTTACCGCGCTCACCGATCCGCCGGCTCGACGCGGAGCGCCGTTTCTTACGCGACAGAAGCGCGGGCGTAGGACGGGACGGAGTAATCGATCCTGACTCGGACGCTGCGACTTCGCCTCCTTTGTGTGTATCTCTTGCGATAAAAACGTCCAAAAAAGAAAAGGAAAGGAAAACTTTAATGACATGCTTTTTGCAATTAGCTAATTGCAGCTGTGCTGGTCGTGGCGCTGATTGTTTAATTGAGTGCAGAGACAGTTGCAGGCCTTTGGGAGAGTGAAGCGTGGTACGTGCTTGTCGGTGAAACTCACGTCCCACTGCGGGCTGCAGGAAAGCACGCAAAAACATTTACTTACCGCTAAATTGTCCTGACAGGTCGAGTGACTCAGCAGTTTTCTTGTAAAAGAAAAACTGTATAATCTCTATCACCTATACTTTCCACTACTTAAGTTATTTTTCACTGTAGTATTTATAGCACTTGCTCTGTTTAGTGCCTGTCTTCTTATATAAAGGAGAAGTCACACAAAGCAAACTTCTGCTAAACTCTTCTGAAGGTTACGTACAGAAGTCACTTTGATTCGTAATTATTATCAGGTATTGATGGCAAAGATGATAGCACAGTAATTATGATAACTGAATATTAAACACCTGTCTGGCCTTCACATGCAATAATAACGATAATTATTGTTCTATAAGTTAATGGCTGCATTGGCATTGACGCTATTTCTGTACGTTCTGGACTGAGGTCAGCGCTCGAAGGCTGGATGACAGAAGAAAACCTTCACTTCTACTGACTGTTGGTGCTTTGGCAGTATAGGAGCGGTTGATCGTGCCAGGAAAGCATCACAAATTCAACTGAGAAGCAGTGGGTGGAGGAAGGCAAGAGAGAGAGAGAGAGAGAGAGAGAGACAGAGATAGAGAGAGAGAGAGTAGGAGAGAGAGATAGAGACAGTTTTCAGTTTTAAGCTAACTTTATTGTGACACTAACACATTGTAACTGAACATCACAGGCCATTAAATGCAGAACAACCGAAATAAAAAAATAAAAAACGTACAAAAGAAACAGAGAACACCGAGAAAACATAAAAGGGGAAACAGAAAGAGAGAGAGCGGAAGAGGGAGATCGAGAGAAATGGAGAGAAAGAGTCGAAGAGGAAGACAGATAAAGAGAAATGGAGAGTAGGAGAGAGAAATAGAGAGAGAGAGAGATGACTCCAGGCCTCATTCATCGTACGGCCTGGTGTCTCTTCCTCTGCCAGTGCAGACAGGTGAGCAGACAGGTGAATAGTTAATGAAGCGGAGAAGGGGCTCTGGACCTGTGCCCGGCCCTGCTAAACCTCCATGGGTGCGCAGTCGGACCTGCCACTCCACCTGCGTGACACAGGTGAGACACCCGAGTGCCTCTGAAGAAAGTAGCGCGGAGCAGTAAATAACAGGTAACGTCGGGCGACCTTCGCCGCGAGACAGCCGTGAATAATTCACGCCAAATCAGGGGTGTGACGTGACACCGAAGCCCTTCAATAATGAAAGCTTTTCATGTCTAATTCATCCAGAGGTATCATTTCTAACGAGCGGTGCTTTCCTTGCCTGCTGTTGTGCTTGGGTTGCGCTTAAAGTAAAAGAACAGAAAAATAACAATTCCAGGAGAACACCAGAAATATTTTGTCCAAATGTTAGTATTCTTAAAATACAAATAACCTTTAAAAAAACCCACATTGGTTAATCTCATAAAGGCTTGTAAGTCTCCTTTTGTGTATTATTACTTACATATTCATCATATTCATCGAATTGGCCAATCACAGAGTTGTCCCAGCAGGGCAGAGAGAGAGAATGGTCCAATCACAAAGCTCTCCCACTAGGGCACTGACACAAAACGGCCAATCGCAGCAGGCTGCTGGCATCTCTCGCGTCGGGCTTGGCATCGGGGCCAGCTGAAACGTTTCCCGGCCAACGCGCTGGCACGGACCCTTCTGGGGGCTTTCCAATCCCGCCACGGTACACAAGAAGCCCGCAGGAGTGGGCAGCCTCCAGCCAATCAGAGGGCTGGTCACATCCTCGCGCAGGCTCTGCGTGAAATGATGTCATCTTCAGCGGCTGACGCCGATCACATTCCGTCGCCATGACACCGCTGGGCAAGGCCGCCGGCCTCACACCGTAAGTCTCGATTGCGTTATAAAGTGTGTAATTAAGTCTTGTGTAAACCTTGCCAACTGTCCTTTCATCCGTGTTATAAAATGTGCTATTAAAGCATGTCGTTAAAGTGTTGGGTTTGAGATTAAGGTTGTTAGGGTATGATTACGCTTGGGAATAAATCATGTTTGTGACATTCAGTGTGTGTCTCTGTGGCATTTCTGATGTGATTTATCATGTGTTTACCTGAGAAATAATTAACAGCCCCCCTGTGTGTGTGTGTGTGTGTGTGTGTGTGTTGGGGAGGAAGGGGGGTCTTTATGTAATCAAAAAGTGCAATTTGAACTGTTTTACCTCTTTTTTCTGTCATTTATAGTTGGGGTTTTGAACATTAAAATACATATTTATATTTTTAAAACTCATTTTCTCCAAATAAACAAAAACACACTATCCATCTTTGCAACGCAATATATAGGTGCAATACCTTTTGTTTTATAATTACTATTCAAAATATCTAAACATTATAAACATAAAATATACATAAAATTCTGCAGCTACATTAGAACAGCGAGAGAGAGAGGGAGAGATAGCACAGACAGATTGATAGATAGAGCTACACTTATCAGAATCTGTTTGCAAATATCCCCTAGTTGCTTCATTAAATGATTAAAGTTACGTTGTTAAAAATCAGCAAACGCAAAGCTTTACTTAGTGCTGCGTGTAGTTTTAATGTTATTTTGATAAGAGTATTATGCAGAATGCGTAAGCCATCCAGAGGGTCGTCGTTACCCTCCCCTCCTTCAAATCTGTGTTTGGGATCGAATAAAAACATTTGGCTAGAATTCCTCGACAGTTGTCGGGATTACCGGGTTCGAGAAAAAGAAGATTTGTCGAGATTTAATGGCTGTTACTCGTGACACGCAAGGTGTTTACAAACAGGCGACGCTGGTTGACATCCAAAAGACAGGTCCTTTGATATCATATGGGTATATAAGCAGGGCATTTAGAGAGAGGCTTTCTGCCTCTCTAACACAGTTTTACAGGTGGCAGAGGAATCCATTCCAGTTCCTGACAGCCACTCTAGTCTAAAAGGATTTCAAACCCCATTTCAGCCTGTGGCATTCAACGGCAGTAACTATCTTTCCATTAGCGTGAATTTAGTCGACTTCAGAATGCCGGCTCCCGGTTTTATTCACCACGGCAAAAGCAAAACAAGCACTAGACATAAAAACATTACTTTAAAATGTGCATTAGGACTTATAGAATAAGCTGCAATTGACCAAAAAAAAGTAAATAAAATTATGCAGTACTTTGCAATGGAGGTGGAGGTGGAGGTGCTGCACCTCAGCAGCAGATTGAATTGGCGGTAGAATCGAGCGCTTGCTTTCTTGTCAGAAATTTCGTCACTGAATAGGACTTTCCCCTAAAGTAAATGGTAAATGGTTGGCATTTATATAGCACCTTTATCGAAAGCACTGTACAATTGATGCTTCTCATTCACCCATTCATACACACACTCACACACCAACGGCGATTGGCTGCCATGTAAGGCGCTGACCAGCTCGTCAGGAACATTCGGGGGTTAGGTGTCTTGCTCAGGGACACTTCGACACAGCCCGGGCGGGGATCGAACCGGCAACTCTCCGACTGCCAGATGACTGCTCTTACTGCCTGAGCCATGTCGCCCGAGGTTTTGAATGGTTGAATCGAGAACATACACATACTGTATGAATTCAAAGGTATATTTTAATAACAGTGGTAGCTGAGGAGCGTGTCCTGAAGCATATGAAATATCGAACTGCTATGATTGTGCTGAATGCAGCCTATTAGTAGTGTTCATGTATTGTTTGTTTTCAATAAAACAAAGTGCAATATCTCTCTAGCGCATTTCCTTTCATAAATGGTTGTGCCACGCGCTTTGCAGTTGTAATATGGGCGGTTTGTTTCACGTGGCCGCACTTTCAGCCGGACTGTGCCTCGTCCGTGTTTGGTTTCGGCGTTAAGAAGATTAGCGCTAGGCTCGGAAAGGACCATCCAAGCTGTCTCTCGCTCTCGCTCTGTCTCTCGCTCTCTCTCGCTCTGTCTCTCTCTGTCTCTCTCTCGCTCTCTCTCGCTCTGTCTCTCTCTCTCTCTCTGAGACAGAATGAAGGCATGTACGACACCGGGAGGAAATGAATCCCTTAGGGGTGTAGAGTTCGAACCATTTCATCATTTTTCCATTATGAAAAATGTTTCAGCCTGTGACAGAGGGAGAGGGGAAGAAAGAAGGGCGAAAAATAAATGAAGACGTTTTAAACGGGGATGTCTTTCACCTAAAGCAAAGCTCGTCTTTGGCATTTCACTTCAGAGAATAAAATGTCTGGGAGACACTGTCTTTAAGAAGTCTATTCTAATAACGGTAAGAGGCACCCTAATGAGGGGAAATAAAATGTCAGTTTTAATCAATAAAAACGTAATTCTTCAAGACGCAAAACACTCCTCAGAGTTCAAAGTAGGCTAATAACGGTTTATTACAACTAATTTAAGGTGGAGCAGTTTTTAGAGACATTATGAATCAACGTGAAAATCCACCGGTAATGGAAAACCCATGAAAATTACATTTATTTAAAACGTAATGCTATCAGCCAGGTCCTTAAGCCTACTCCACTGGATCTTACTGTGCTGGAAGCACAGATATATTATATTATAATAATACATTATTGTGTGCGATAATGCTCTTGGCCGAGTCCTCATTCAAATACCAAAGTCCCGTAATTGGTAGGGGTACCTTGACCTGTCAATCATTGAATAATACCAGTGAAGTATCTATATTGATTGACGGATCAGCCACTTAACAGTCTTTAGGAAGTGACACACTCACATTATTTCAAAAGTAAGGTATCGCAACCATCAATTCACTTAGGCTAGTCCTTGTATAGGTAGTGTACTGAGAGCTGTGTTTGAAATGTGATCATAATGTGATCATAATTCTCTTACAACTCTTATAACCACTTGACACAATGTTTACCATAAAAAGTCTCAGGTCACAACCAGCAATAGGATTCATTTAGACACATTTCAGGGTTTCTGAATCGTCACGCCCGTGTGCGCATACCTAGCCCACATAATGCCTCGTAACTTCACCTCGGGTAAATAACGACATCACCCAGGCAGGTTGCCGTGGCAGCGGGCCAGCCTCATGTGGGGAGCAGCACGCGGCGGCCATATGCCGACCAGGTGGGGACTGTATCCAGGCAACCTTATCAAAGCTCTGGGAAGGTTGCCATGGAATTTTTAGACTATTTCTCAAACTAAAGGATGCAAGTTGCGGAGCCGTTTGTCTTGGTTTTTGCATTCACAGACAGGATGTGACATCATAATGGAAGAGGCTAACCCCTTCTGTACAGTGCAACTGGTCCTCATTGGAAATGGCCGTGGTATAGCATTGAGCTCTCAGTAGGTACTGGCGCTGAGTTATATTTCCCACTGAGTCTGAAACGCAGCAACGCCAACCGCCCAACCCTGACATTTCTCTGAACTGCGAAGAAAAAAAAAGTGGATATTTGTGCCATAGCTGCCATTCTCCCACTTCATTTATTCACAACGCTGCGAGTGACTTCTCCGTTTACAAGAGTTTTTTTGGCAGACACATAAATTAATTGATTTTTTTCTGGATGTGGAACTTTGTGGTTTGCCTCCAGTCACTCTGACAATAAATCGTGTTTCAAGGATAGATGGAGAATGAGAGATTTTCAGTCCTATTAAAAAGTCCCCGATGCTTTTTTTCTTCTATTGAACGCAGTCCATACATAAATGAATAAATATATAAATAAATACATACATAAATAAATCAACTCAAAAAAGCCCTAAAGAACAAAATTTAAAAAAAGCTAACCATTGACGGAGGAAGAAAAATTAATTTGCAGGCTGCTAGAAAGAGCTGAACTGAAACCATTCCATTCCGAAAGCCTCGCGTTAGCCAATAGAACGGCCCGAAAAAGTCTTACAGTTCCTGCTGCCGGTTAGCCAGGATTGGTCCGGTTCCAAGGCGGACCACACGGGAGGGATATGGGTGGTAAAAACCCCCCAGATTAATCTGAACGCGGCACAGGGATGAACCCGGAGACACAGGGATGAACCCGGGGACACGTTTCCCCCGTCAGCGGCTCAGGGGCCCACAGCTGTCTCCGCTGGAGGTCACGCCCGCCCGCCCGGCGGGGTGACTGACAGAGAGGCTCGCACCACGGGGAGAGGAAATGTCGGCGGTGGGGAACGGCGTGGGAAACGAGGACAGGGGAAACGCGACACAAAGGAACAGGAAGTGCCCAATAAATCCCCATCAGGCGTTTTTACATCTGTGCATATCTACGCAGCGGTGCCACCTCTGAGCTGCACCTGACAAGGCCATCGTATTCATAATGATAATAATTCATAATTCTTCTTTCTGCCCGCTGTTCCATGTTATTACAGGCCCACACGCATATTTCTTTGCGCTTTTCAGCTTTTCGTATCGTCCTGGAGCTTTTCGTTTGTGCTCCATATTGGTCCAACAATTGCAGTTTTGGTTGAAGTATGCATATTTTAGGCTCTGCTATTGTTCCAAGCTGTTTGTAAAAATGTTTTTGCATAATTGTTGGATGATGTTGCTAAATGTTAACACAGAGAGTTGACCACAGGAGGCACAGGGGGAGGGGGGTTAGGGACTTTTCAAAAAGCCTACGTCACTGCTCTCTGCGAACGTTGTGTGGGCGTTTCAGGCACTAAAAACCAGGATGAAAACGAAAACGTCTGAGAAAAGGCTGACGTGTGTGGCCCTTTAATCTGGTCCGATCATTAATGCAAGGTTAGCATTTGCTCTTTTTTTTACATGACATTTGTTACATGTTAACAGAGCTTTGAAGGAGAAGTTAAACCAAACGACTCACTGCGGTCATTAAAGACCCCATGGCACTTTTAAAAAAAAGTAGGGCTGTTAGCGCCAGTTGTCCTGGCCAAATTCCCACATAAACTGGGTCAGTGCATCTGGCCGCATAATCATCCCCTCTTCGTCTGAATGGCCGCACGAACCTTTGAATTCCCCGCCCATGTACGTTTTTTTTACAGGTTGATACTCCAAAAAACCTCTTGGCTTACCTCATCGATCAGCAACCCCGGTCCTGGAGAGCCGCAGGGTGTGCTGGCTTTCGTTGGTATTCAACACTTACTTGACCAATGAAAGCAGTTGACGACACAGTCGGCTCACCTCACCTTGTTTCTTGGGTCTGAATAGGTTGGTTATTTTCGTGAAAACAAAAGCCAGCACACCCTGTGGCTCTCCAGGACCAGAACAACTCTACCTGGTTGAATAGACGTTAGATAAAATAAATACTGGGCTCAATCCAATCACTTATTTTTCTCCTGTTTTTTCTTTTTCTTGCTCCACCCATCTAGAAAAAGACGAGAAGATGAGGACATAAAAAAACCGTTAGGCAAATGGAATGTCCATGCTCCTTCAAACGTTAGTTCGAAGCCACGTCAGTTATAGACGTGGCAGATGGGAACAGGTAGATCCAAAGGTCAATCATTTATATGTCACAAAATAAGTATGCACTGATGTTTCCTTCCTGGAAGTCCCTAACTTCTACTTCTAGCTCACAGGAGGAATATTTAACAGGTTGGAATGTCCTTAAATAAGGTAGACCTCGAATGAGGAAAAAAGTTAAATAAACAACTGCAATGAGCCCTCTGTCTCCTGCTCATCTACCCTGATGGGGTGCATTGTCATAAACAGCGATATTTAAGGCCACGTGATAAATACATTCATGTGCATTTCGGACATTGGATGAGGTTTGAATGTCCCGTATGTTTTTAGTTAATCACTCATGGGCACGGACGGAGAGAAGGGGGGTTTCGGGACCTGTGTTTTCCGTTGGTCCTGTGGAACAGGACTCTGAAGACTCCTTCAACATCTGCAGTCTGATGGCATCTGAGCTCATCTAAGTCACCCGGTCACCCCTGGGCTACCCATTAAAGTCTTTCCGCTGCCTCGCAGGAATATTCTGTTTGTTTTTGTTTTCTGTAGTTTCTCTTTGTGCCCGTCAACTTCGTTTCAGGCCCCGTACTACAATTAACAACAGCGAAAAAGCAGCAACAAATATATTCCTTCCTCTTAGCAGACAGATAATAGGCCACACATTTAAAGTGGATTGGGGTTTGCTTTGCTGACAAATTATTTATTTTATGCTGATTTTGTTGTTACTGTTTCGAGTTAATGCCGAGCCGTTATGCAAGCTACATCTCGTAAAAAAAAGTATGAAATGGCAAATTTAAATTGCTAATTCGTCGATGCAGTTTGTTTAAAAAGCGCTGGAACCAGAAGTGAACGGAATAAGGCATGCGAGATGCATGCGCCGACTTTCTCAGTTTTGCTTCGCAGATTCGCCTCAAATTGACAAATCTGGTACACAACTGAACCGAAGCAGCACCATAAAACGGCGCCATTTTCGACCGTATTGTATATCATTATATAAATCGCAACCGCGTTCAAAATGGACTGGAATTTTATTTATATATTTCCTGCTCTCTCTCTCCCTTCCTTTGGAAAGGCTCTCAGGCAGTGTCAAAGCCCAGCTTGTAGCAGGGCCCCCAAAAATGACAGCCAAACCCCAAAACTCTGGCACCGCTCTGAGCACTGCTCTGAGCTCTTCAAACACTAATTACATTCCTCCTGGATTTTGTCAGTTGTGGAGAACAATGGTAGCGGGAGTCAGGAAAAGCCCCGTCTGTGCCCGGCCATTTGAGGTTTTCGTTTTCTTTTTTGTGTTCGATCCAAATCCACCGAACGCTGACCACCGACAAACCACGGGCCGTTTATTCAGGCCTGCGATGCGTAATGCTTCCGATGTTAAATGGTCTAACATATAAGTGATAATTTTAGAGGGACGTCTATTTTCATAGAAGTATTCGGAACAACATTCTTCGTACGCACGAGTGCGGGACACGGGCGACTGGCGTTCCGACGGGCGCTTTCTCGTCTTTTACCAGCAGACGGGGAGGGGGGAGGTGTCTGGAACACGTGTTTGGCGCTGGTCTGTCGGTTGCCCGGCTACGCGTAGGGGTCACCTCCAGTTTGGCGGGCGCGTGTTTTGCGGACGTGGAGCTGACGGCGTGGCGGGGTTCGGCTGATTTACGGCTGAATTTCCGTCTCTATTATTAGACGGGCTGAAGGAAACCCGGGCTCGGGAGGAAGGCCTGGATTTACCTCGTTTACCTGCCGTTCCCCGCTGTCCTCTGACCCTTGGGCAGAAGAACATAGGGAAACCCGCCGATAATGAGCTCTCTTTGCCAAAACACTGTCTCTACCGCCCGCGCTACATAATAAATATGAAAACAGACAAAGCGTAAGACATGGAAAATTGAAGGTATTTGTACTCGGTGCAGCCACCTGGGTTCATGTTTACGATTTGCACCTTTGCCTGGTTATATTTTTACACTCCAGTTTACGGTGGCTGAGGAGGGGACAGAGGATGACGGTGTGGACCCAGCAACACACCCAAACCTGAGCCTGGCTTTCATGATGGAAACTCAATTAAAAACACAACATGCTCACACACGCTCTCTCTCTCTCACATACACACAAACTCTCTCTCTCTCACACACTCTCTCTCTCACACACACACACACAAACTCTCTCTCTCACACACACACACACGCTCTCTCTCTCTCTCACACACACACACACACGCTCTCTCTCTCTCTCTCTCTCTCTCTCTCTCTCTCACACACACACACACACACACAGAAGTCTGAACACACAGCGCAATGCAGCTCTGTGCTACAGATATCTGGGTAACGGTAATAAGCTACAGGTGGAATAAAATCACGGAAACAATGAGAGAAAGGTCTAGAAGGCTTCATTCGGACTGCATTAAAATAAAACCATCTCGTCTCTTAAAGGGACACGTGCCAATTACCACCGGAAACCAGGAGGAGGGACAGGGAGAGCAGGTTATGAGTACCATCCCTGGTACAGTGGCACAGTGCCAACCCCGAAAATGTCACATTTCCATTCACATCACAATCCATAGAGATCACACTGCAGAAAAAATAATAATTCATAATTCATCATTCATAAATGAAGACAGAACTACAGTTCATAACCACTTATTTGCATACTGTGTGTGTAATTGTTTCCAGGTTCCGAACCAATACCTACTGCATGCCATTGCAACTGTGTCACCAGTGAAACAAAATGGCCGGAAAAACAGCCTTGATTCTGACTGAGGCACAACTGACACACGGGTTAGGTATGCATGTGGTCTGGTTTGGAGAAAGGGTAAAATGTGGTGCCCATGTAGGGTACAGTCCTGTCTTATGTTCGGCAGAATTGCCAACCCTTGTTTTCACTTCCTGGTTTTGACATATACACTCAGTGAGCACTTTATTAGGTATTTATTAGACTTATTTTTGGTATTCTGCTGCTGTAGCCTATCCATTTAGAGGTTTGATGTGTTGTGTATTCAGAGATTCTCTTCTGCATACCACTGTTGTAATGTGTGGTTATTTGCGTTACTGTCACCTTCCTGCCATTTTTGATACTCAAACCACCCTGTCTGGCACCAACAATCATTCCACGGTCAAAGTCACTTAGTCACAAAGTAATTTAAATCACATTTCTTACATCACAACAACAGCTGAACCTCTTGGCCACGTCCACATGCTTTTCTGCATTTAGGTGCTGCCACATGATTGGCTGATTAAATATTTACATTAACAAGCTGGTGTACAGCTCTACCAAATAAAGTGATCACTGTGGGTATGTAGGCTGGATTCAAGCAATGTTTCTGTTTAACTGTGCACTCAGCATGCATGCAATTCTTCAAAACATGTTTTTCGCAAAGAAAACCCAGCTGTATGAGTGATGCAAAAAAAAGAGCATTTTACATGTATTTGTCAGACAAAATTAAGATCAAATATTAAATAAATACACACTGAATTGAATACACGTTTGTTTGTACAGTTTTGTGGAATAATATGCACAGTAACATGACAGTTTTACAAATCAGCAGAGTTCCAATAGGGTCAATGACAAAATACTGTGCATGCAGAGAAAAAAGGACAGGATTAAATTTGGACAAAACACCATAGTGCTTATATCAAATGTCTTAGTGTTGGGAAGCCAAAAAAAGCATTTTATCATGATATCTTTCACATATAAAACCTGCACATGAAGTGCAAGTATTAAGTCCACAGATTAATATTAATCTCCAGCAGATTTCCGTAAAAACATAAAGTCTAAAATTCTCTAAAGTGCTTCCAGTCCTGTCGTGTCATCGATGAAGCCGAAATCGCAGCGGTGGAGACTGGCAGTTTTAACAGTGTTATTAAACTGTCTATAAAGAGTATTTTCACAGAGGCACGGCACTGGTGTGATTTGACAAGCGCAACAGTCTTTTGTGTTGAAATATTTATCGCCTAACCTTCCAGCTGAGTACGGATAGACTGCCGCTCCGCTGTTGACTAACGTGTCCTCAAAATCTATTGTGTTTTGAAGAGAACTGTGACATGTTATGGCAGAATTAAGAACTGATTTTCAATACAATGCCACTCTTTTCAAGGTCTCCAGGCATATTATGTATTTGGTACATGCACACACACACATACACATACACACACACACTCACACACACACACACACACTCGCACATGCACACGCACACTCACACACACACACACACACTCGCACACACACACACACACACACACACTCGCACACACACACACACACACACACACACCATTACAAGTCCTCAGATTTAGTACGTTTTACCCTGATACATAAGGGAATGGAAACTGTATGATTGAAGCAGTATGAAACTTTTGGGCCAGGAAAAAAAGTTACTGCCACATTCGTCATTAATTTAGTATTCTAAAGGGGTGTGTGTGCGCTTGCACGCACGCGTGTGTGCATGTGTGCACGTGAGTGCGCGTGCACTCATGCACATACGGTAAGAATACAGTCTTAGTTATGTAGAGTGGTTTTAAACTGGACGCTAATCAGACCATTTGTGAGATCTGTGCTAAACGAGTTTCGCTAAAAGTCACTCCACGCGTCTAGAAGGAAAGAACACGTTTTCGGACAGGACCGACTCTACCACTCTCCCTGGATGACTGCCCTCGATGAAGTCAAAAACTGTGGGCTCCGTTGTCTCACAGATTCGGGCATCTGGACAGCCGCTGTACAGGCATTTGGGTTACTGAAGCACATATGCTTTAGGTCTAAAATCTTTTCAAAGAAAGAAGGGTTTCATGAATTAAGCCCCTTATTCCTGACATTTACCGAAAACCACACACACACACACACACACACAATCACAGTCAATCAAGCACAATCACACACACACAGTACAAGGAAAAGGGTAAACAATGCATCTGTCTGTTCAGATCGAAAGTGGAATTTGGAAAATCTGTCAAAGTTTCATGCAAATAAATAGTACAATAAAATATAAAACAACTGTTGCATGAACATCAGAACCTTTCGCAAAACGGTTCAAATTTCAATACATTGTAACTTTTTTACAATGTCAATCTTTTTTTACAGCCTAGTAAAAAAGTAAAAAGATGAGAAATGTGTTTATTGGGAAGTGTTGTATTATGTTGATAATACATTTTACTTCAGTGCATTTTCAATATTCTATATTTCCACAGGAAGTCTTCTCTCCGGAGCTTACAGAGGGCGGAGCCGAGGGAAGCGCCGTGGTGAATTAATCAAAGGATCAAAACGGGTCTGGTCAATACGGGAGTTATTTACATTTTTTACGCAATAAAAGAAAAACAATGAAAAGGAAGAAAACTTCGGGGGTAACTCATTATACGTCCAACGACAGGAGTGAGGGAAGCCCGGCCCGGGGCTAATTAGACGCGGGCCCAGGACACGCAACACGCGTGTCAATACGCCGATAACCGCACACGGACACGCCGCCTCGCTGGCCGTCAGACCAAAGGGGGGGGGGGAGGGGGGGGCAGCTCGCAGGTAATTGGCCCGACACACCGGTTGACCTCTTCAAACAGCGCTGACCGGCTCTTTGGGCCTGAAGCACCTCGGCCCCCGGGGACCCTTAAGGAGCTCTGGAAAAATCAAATTACTCCCCGTCCGAAGTTTCTGGCAAACATAATTATGCGGCTCACAAAGTCCGCTGTCCGTTCGGCCCGTCCTAGGGAGTCCAATTAAATTTCCCCGTTGATGAATTGCCGTTGAAGTGGGGCTGTGTGTCTGTGTGTGTGTGTGTGTGTGTGCGTGTAGGGGGGGGTGGTGGGAGGGTGCGGGCATTCTGCTGTTCGGTCCCGCAAAGATTAAGTTGGGGATTGTGGAAATCTCCACGGGAAGAACGCGCCTCCCTTGTCGGATGCGAGCGGTAATGTAATCGGAGAGGATGGTCATGTCGGCGGCGTGCACGGGGTCTTTGTTCATTCTCCGCCGCCCTCTCTGCAGAAGTGCTAAATTACCCTGCGCGCGTGATACGCGATATCTTGTTAAAGCCGCGACTCGAAACCCGAAGCCGCTCCTCAATATAAACGCATGTAACGAATACTAAACACCAACCGCACTATGATCTTCTTCTTAATCTACCTGCTGCGTGAAATCTTCTCAGAGCCTTCGAGAAAGATCCGTTTGCTAACATACCTTCTTTCTTTTTTTTTTCATAGCATATTACATAATTAATGTCCAATTATAGCCCACTACGTCTGGCAACGCAGGACCGAGTTCAAATTATACAGTATAGCTTATCAGAGGAGAATATATTTCGAAACCTATTGATTTTACTATTTAATGAGCTATTCTGTGATCTTTCGGCGATACCGCTTTGTGTCACATAAAACACAATTTTCCATCAAAGACAGAACGGGTAGCGAGCGCGCTGTATACAGAAACGTTCCTCGGGGAGCAGAGACGGGGGAAGAGGAGCGCCCGCTTCAAACATCATCTTAAACATCAGAAACAATTACGGGACCGGAATGGCACGTAGTCGCACATTAAACCAGCTCGCACAGAGACCGCAGGTAAGCCCGCTCCTCTTTTGGGGTACCGCTTCTCTGTTCTCCTGTTCCCGGTCCGGGGAGAGGGAGCTCCTGTAGAGACAGACGGGGGAGGATTCCACCAGGCAGCAGCCGCTGACAGGCCTGGGCTTCCATTCGCTTTTGGCTGGGCTGTGTCGCCGGGAAACCAGATCCAGGGCCTGGCTGGAGCTCAGGGGACACTTCCTCCATGATCCAATCCCACAAAGCCCGCACTCTTAATTAAGGAGGTTAACTTGTGCGAGATAAACACACGCGCGCAGACACACCGATACGCACACAAACACCGATACACACACACACAGGCACAAGCACACAGATACACACACACACACGTACAAACACACACCGATACACACACACATGCACAAACACACATCGATACACACACACACATGCACAAACACACAGATACACACACACACACACGTACAAACACACACCGATACACACACACACACACACCGATATACACAAACACCGATACACACACACATGCACAAACACACATCGATACACACACACACACACACACACACAAACACTGATACACGCACACACACACACAGACACACCCACAAACACGATACACAAACACACCGACACACACACAAACACCGATACACACGTGCGCACACACACACACACATACACACCCACATGCACACACACATACACACCCACATGCACACACACACACATACACACCCACACACACATACACACACCCACACACATGCACACACACCCACACACACGCAAAATCCCTCGGTTGTTTCTGCTTTCTTTGTTAAAAGGACAGCGTTTCCTGCTTCGATCTTGATTCAGGCTTCTGATTCTTAAACGAACACAGAAACCTGGATTTCTTCTTCTCGTTTTTCCCAGAACACACAGTTGGGAGAAGCTGAGAGCCACACACAGCAACAGGAACAAAAGAAAACAGGGCTCTGGCATTCATCGGATAACGTCTCCCTCGCGGAGGGACCTGGGGAAAGAGATTTTTCTGTTGGGATTTTTTTTTTTTTTTGGAACGTTGTCAGCGTGCATATTAATGAAGCGTTAGATCACCACTAAAGATATCTGCTTCTGCCCGGACCCCGCGCGGCCCCATGCTAACGCCAGAGAAATTAAAAATGGAAATTTATGTAACTCGACAGCGCTCTGAGTTTTTTTCCCGTTCGTTTCTCTCTCACTCATTCGCCTCTGGCAGCATTGTTTCAAAGCTCACGCGGTGATAAAGCTCGCAATTAAAATATGAATAATAATTCGAACGGAGGAGCAGAAAGCTAGCCAGCGTGGCGCTAGCGCCGCGGGCTCGGGGAAGGTGATCGCCGTCGCGCGCGCGGCGTTATCAGGCGACGGCGGACCTTTTTCCCGACCGCCGCGTGCGCTCTGCCGGTTAATGGCGCGGAGCCGCGAGGTTGCCGGGGCGGCGGCGCTGAGCGGGCCAGATTACGTTCCCGCCGACCCCTCTCCACGGGCGGGCCCGCCCCGTCTTTATCGGCTCGTTAGCGTTAGCGTCGTCGCGCTAGCGCCGGAAACCCTTCAGCCATTATAGCAGGTTTCCCCCCCGTTTCTCAACCTAATTAGACTGGGTGGCCTCCAGCCCGGGACACGCGCTCTCAAGGGGGGGGGGGGGGGGGGGCTCGAACCCGGGGGGCGCGACACCTGGAGGTGAGGCACGGCGGGGGCGGACGGAAACCGCCCGCATCGCATCGCTGTTAAGGTGCCTGACAAGCGTCCCGGCGTGTATCCGGGCCTGTGTCGGAGCTGCACGCCTGCTCCATGGCGACTGTGAGAAGCTGCTCCCGTCCCTCTAGGTCGCGGCGGACGGGGTTATTCCTGTCTGCGTGACGGCTGTGAGACCCGCTCGCTATCACGGCTCACTGTAACTTCAAAAGTGACATTTTTTCTGTCAGTCAAAGCTGACCTTCACAGTCTAGTTTTCTGAAAATGGTTTACAGCATGAGAGCGGGAGAGCCAATGACTTTTCTATACCCTACAGGACACACACATAGAACTACAGGAGAGCCAGTGACTATTTCACGCCCTACAGGCCACACAGTACTACAGGAGAGCCAGTGACTATTTTACACCCTACAGACCACACAGTACTACAGGAGAGCCCGTGACTATATTACACTCCACAGGCGATTTGATTATTGGTTGACTTCACACCAATGACAACTGGTCACCTTTCTGATGCATCACAGCGAGGTGATTTAAGGGAAGCCTGGGAAATGCTGAAATACTCACAGCCAGTTTCAGACAGGGTGAAGCTAGCGGTCACGGTCACAACCCCCCGCCCCCCGCCCCTCCAGCCTCCACCAATGACAGAGTCCAGGTGCAGCGCTGTGAAGTGTACAGGGCCCAGCCCGGGCTGGTGGTGAAAGCCTTCAGTGATTAAGCCAGCGTGAAGCCCGGAGAGATCCGAACGTTTCGTGGCCCGGTTCCCAGTCCGGTTCCGCACCGGGAGGCGCTGATAGAGAGGAACGTGCCTGGCCTGTTGTTCTAATCTCCCGCCGGCTGACAGACGGACGGCCCCCGAAAAACCATGGAAACCAGGAGCGGACGCCAGCGTGGAGCCGACAACTTGGCGGAGAGCGGGATGGAGGCTCAAAGGGGCCGGTAACGGTTTATCGGATTTCTGCGGCGAAAAACGGAGAGGTCCAAATTTTACCGTCCGAGTAGCCCGGAGCTTCCTCCTGCGGGAGGATAAAGCACTCGCCAGCTCCAGAGTCGAAGCACGTCACATTCCCAGGAACCATATCTAACACTTTCTCCCGTTCGATAAATCCTGGGCACATTACCACGACCCTGCGGTCCACGGTCAGAGACCAGGCTCCACGCGGAACGGCTCTACCGTTCACTCCGAGATGAATTTATCCCGAATTATTCAAAATTATTCTCCCTTCCCGCCTGCCATATCTCTGTCAGCCTCCATGATCGTCAGAAACCCACGGGAGCCATTTCCACAACGTTTAACTTTCAGTTTTCATGTTTTTTGTCCATTTATCCTTTTTTACACAGGACACAGTTTTCACCATGTTCTTTTTTATGGTTCTCTTTATTAAGTTGACCATATTTCAGTGCTCATATACACTCACCGAGCACTTTATTAGGAACATTTTTACTTTATTACATCTACCCATTCATGCGATTATCTAATCAGCCAATTGTGTGGCAGCAGTGCAATGCATACAATCATGTAGATACGGGTCAGGAGCTTCAGGTAATGTTCACATCAACCATCAGAATGGGGTGATTTTGTGATCTAAAATGTGATCTAAGTGATTTTGACAGTGGAATGACTCCTGGTGGCAGACAGGGTGCTTTGTGTACCTCAGAAACGGCTGATCTCCTGGGATTTTCATGCACACTAGTCTCTAGTTTGCAAAGAATGAAAAAAAATATATATATACAATGAGAAGCAGTTCTGCAGACAGAAACTCCTTGTTAATGAGAGACGTCAGAGGAGAAGGGCCAGACTGGTCAAAGCTGACACAAAGGTGACAGTATATAACCACACATTACAACAGTGGTATGCAGAAGAGCATCTCTGAACACACAACGCATCACTTAGTGTTTATGTCAAAACCAGGAAGTGAAAACGAGGGCTGGCACTGTCCCCTACATGGGCACCACATTCTGGCTTATATATACATAAAAATACAAGATATAACAAAAAACAAAACACAAAAACACGCTATGGATTCTTCTGCCAAGTCTTTAAGTTCTCCAGTTCCGCGGAGTGCAAAGCGCAAGGTTCCGTTCCCCAGTGGATTCACCGACGTGTAGCTACTGTAGCAGCGGTCTCCGCACATAATATAATATTAGCTCACGAAACCCGAGCCGGCTCAACAGATGTGCAGCACGGCGTGTCGCCGCGCTGATGACACACCTGTAGGCAGGTGCGGAGAGGGGTCTTAACGGCGTCATCATTACCTGCCAGAACAACGACGCCATCTTGGCTCAACAGGGCCTCGCGCACGGGGACCCCGAACGGCCTCGGAACGCCGTAATTTACATGCTGAGTTCGACTTCCCGGCGAAGACAAATGGAAATAAATCAACGTAGGTATTGTCAAGTGGCTCTCGCCCACTTAAGAAAACTGCTCGGGTAAGATGTTCTGAATTGCTGAGAAAGTGGGAATTGTTTTGTTTTATTGACTCCGCCTTCGTCCGCCGGGACCAGGCAGACATCACGGGCGGCGGGCGGATTCAGAAACGGCGACGTTATTGGACGCAACAAGACTTCCTGGGATGTCTGTCCCCATATCGTTTTTCACGGGTTGACGGAGACGATCGCTGTCACAGTAACCAGCTCAAATATACTGATATATAGGGGCATTCTCCCGCGATTACTTAGTGAATAAATTCAGAATAAGGGAACTTTAAGACGGCGCTTTTTCAGAATCCTCTGAGACACATAGGCCTGGATTCAATCATTTTGCTTCGCAAATAAATGCAAATGTCAGGATTTTTTTTGCAATTCACAAACATTGTTTAGCAAGATATTTCTTACTGCTGGGCACTCCATACTGAGCTGTGAGAAAAAATATTTTTCACCGTGTGTCACACAGTTGAGCACAGATTGACTGAACCTTGACCTAATAGGGCGACCAGATTTATCGGCATTTGTCACAACAACGTTACCGTAGTTTGTCCCGATTATTAGTAAATGTACTCGTCCACCCCTACCCCCGACCGGTCCGTGATTGCAATCTACACTCCCCCCAGTCCATGATCGAAATCTCGGTACACGATATCTCCAGCCCCATCACTTGGTTTCTTCCCCTCTCATCTGGTCACCATATGACCTAAACCGGTGACATGGACTTCCCAGCAAGCAGTGATGAAACACACTGGTCACAGACAGTCACTCCTGGACGTGAACCAATCACAGCGTTCGCACTGCTGCCTTAAAATGGCTGTCTTAACAAGCATTTTTACTCTTGCAATAAGACTTAAGATCTTTTTTTCTCTCAAGTAGACAATATTAGCAGGTATTAAGTTACTATATGCTTGACAAGTGAAGATTTCTCACCCCACTGACAAACATTGAAACGGTCAAACTTTCTCACCTCATCGACACTTTTAGCAATACAAGTAAGATCTTAAGTCTAAAAATAAGACTAAGATATTTGTTAAGACTGACTTGTTTTCTGTATTTCGCAGTGCGGCTGCAGAGAGCAGAAGTCTTCCGATCGGTTAACGGGAGGTTGGCGACAGCAGCTCCACTCACCAGCATGAAGCCATCACCACTTAAAACCAGGCCAGATAATTCTCCAGAAAGAAACATAAAAATAAATACCGCGCGCTCATTTCACAGCAGACGCCTCGCGCAGTCGATACCTGGAAGCCTTCTCTCAGAGCAGGCCGCTTAAACAGCTGAGAGTGGCAGCATTAAGTGCTGATTTAACACAGAACCCGGAACGGATTTTTTGCTGTTCTTCATTAATCTGAAACAGTCTCCTTGAGGAATGGCAGTTTTGTTACAGTGCATAGGTTATCTATTCAAATATTAATGAGAGATTTAAATGAGAGTCCCGCAGTGCAGCAGGGCTATTACAGCGACTTAGTATATGAAATTACTGTTTAATAAACACAACTGCACAGGGCTTTTACATGATTTATTACAAGATAATATGTAGCGTAGTGTACTTTACATAAAACATGCATACAATAACATATTAGCGCCGTAGTAATTTGTATGTTTAACATAAATTATTCATATTCTGACTTCGATCTCCTGCTCATATATACTTAGTCAATATATTAGTGCAAATGAATGCACATTAGGGTTTATGAGGAAGAAGCAGGGCTCTCGATGAACAATGAATGCTAAAATGGCTCTCACTGCGTTCTCACCGCGGGGGGTCGCGGAATACTGCTGACAAGGGGAAGAATTCATTTTTTTAGAAAATGGCACGCGTGTAAGCGCGCTTAAACTTTTTAACCTCTCCTTCTCAATCAACAAGGCGACCTCGTTTAGGGGGCGGGGGGGGCGGAGGGGGGGGGGGGCTGGGCACTTTACGTTGAGGCAACCTTCGGCATACTTTCTAAGAAGTGGTGTAATTACGAGAAGGCAGGAGTTGGCAGCGTTTTGTGTTGCAGTCTGTATTAAATCTGTTGTTTCCTGTTGGGTCACACTTAGGAGCGCCCCGGCGCCGCTAACAGAGGGGCCTGTGTGTGCGTAACCCCGCGCAGCTGCCAAACGCAACACGACCTTCGCCGTCACCATTATCTGTGATCGAGCATCAGTGTGAACTCGCTGCAAACAAGCTATCCAGGGACAAACCCGGCATCTGAATCCCGTTTTCTGGTCTACGGGGGGTTACGGCAGACTATAGACAAAAATCTGTCTTAAAACAATGGTACATTAAAGTGTCCTTGTTAATAAACATACAAAATCCATTTTGGACTTTCTGTACTTTTGTCTTTCTAATATTTTCTGAAAGCAGTGATGTCTCAGACTGGTTTCGTTTAAACGGGAAGGTCGGGTAAGAACATCCCCTCTGTGGCGATGATCAAGGGGAAGAGGGCGGCGAGGGAATGCGTGGGATCGTGTAGCCAATCAGCAGTGAGGGATGATTAGGCGGCCAGATTGCGAGAGGCCAGGCTTGGAAGTGGGCCAGGACACCGAGCTTAACACCCCGACTCTGCGAAACGCACCGTCCACAGCCACTGAGAGTCAGGACCTCGGTTTACCTTCGCTTCTGAAACACCGCACCTCCTACTGCACAGTGTCCCAGTCACAGCTTTGCGATAATCCGCATATGAATTTTTAACCTCAGAACCATACCGTGGAAATACACACCGCTGGTAGAAGATGCTGTCGAAGTAAATGGCAAATGCACTGCATTTATATAGTGCTTTTATGGAAAGTGCTTTATAATGCATGCCTCTCGCTCACCCATTGAACTGGCTGCCATGCGAGCTGACCGGCTCGTCGGGGGGTTAGGTGTCTTGCTCAGGGACACTTTGACACACCCGCTGGGGGACTGACCCAGCAATGCTCCGACTGCCAGACGACCTCTCTTACCGCCTGAGCTAATGCTGCCCCATAGTGTACATGCCGTTGGTAGAACATACTGTAGAAATACACTCAGTGAGATACTCATTCCACCCTGTCTGCCACCAACAATCCAACCAACCAAACCTCGTCTGCTTGCTTTTATGCATTTAGTACATGCTGTTGGTGGAATATTCTGTAGAAATACATGCCATTGGTATGAGATACACTGTATAAGTATGTACAGTGCCGTTGGTAGGACAGCTGGAAGACTAAATAAAGTACAGGTAAGACTGAATAAGGACAGGGGGACGGGGAACAGCACTGAGGATGATAAGGGCTCTCCTTAGACCTATTCTAAATACACCCAAAATGCTTCAGGCAATTTGCTCAAAATTGCACCTTCGACTAATGTGTCAGGGTGAGTTTCTGCTCTTTTCCTGACGTCTATATAACTCCAGAAATGAGGAATGTTCCCGGGCACTAATGCACCGCGGTAAGGCAGGGAGTGCAACATGTGAACTATTTTAATTTCCTGCGTTACATTTCATTATTTATGTACGGCCCATCCCTCAGGTGCATTGTGGGCCTCCCCGGTGCTACCATCCTTACACGCTTTCCAGCCAAGAAGAGATTTGTGTTATCTGATTTCCTTTGGACTGCAGTCGTCTGTTACAACTCGATTTATCAACGCACATAATTTCTTTTTGGGCCATTAATTTTACTGTATGCAGACAAACATCTGGCAAAACGGATTTGCGGAGGCCAAAAACAACACTATTACTCAACATACAGTTGCGCGCTTATTAGGACAGAGTGTTCCCAGAATCCTCTGCGGGCGGTTGAACCGCTTCTATCAGCACTCGGTTTAGCTTTCATGTTGAAACCTCTTTGTTTTATGAACATTCAAAGCGTGCTGACACGAGGAGGTGGGAACGACAAACAGATGCGGGCTTAGAGAGCGAAATAAAAGGCAATTAAAATTTGTCAAAATTCTAATCAGAGCGGGAGTGTTGACCTTGGCGCGAGAGCGAGAGAGAGAGAGAGAGAGAGAGAGAGAGAGAGCAAGAGAGAACCAACCAAACAACCAACCAATTCGCCTATGGAAAGAGTTTGGTTTGACAAACAAAGCATTTTTATCCTGATACCAAGCGGCGATCTCCTTGGTCAGAAGCAGTTCCCCCTCTGAGCCCGGTTCTGCTCAAGGTCTCTTCCTGTTAGTCAGCGAGTTTTTCCTTACGCTGTCACCCAAGGCTTGTTCTGAGGGGGGCTCAGGCCTTGGCTCTTTGCTTTGTGACAATCTGGTGTTGTAAAAAGTGCTATACAAATAAAATTGAATTGAATCGGTATGTGTTTGCGCCAATAAACCACCAACCTTTTCTGTGAGTGACTTTGAGGTGCTATTTATATTTTTACTAAACCCCAACCTCCAATGGCAAACCGGCAGTAAACATTCGCATAGGAACCAGAGGGAATCCATGGGTTAAACAGTGATAAGTGTTGTGGGGTTTGGGTCCGATGCAGGTCAATGCTTTTGTGCCCCTCTACCCAGAACAGTAGTTTACCTCAGTTACACCCACCCCCCCTCCCCCCACCACCGAAACCACGAGACCTCGTAAATGTGTCACAGAATGTTCTGGAAGTGCGAGCGTGTGTCATGCAGCAGGGAGGGTGGTGTCTTTTCTCACAACTGAAGAGTGTAATATAATCTGAGTTATGGACTGCTGAGGGGCGATTCAGTTACTTCTACATAGCAGGGGTTTTTGGGGAGGTGGGGGGTGAGGTAGGGGGGGAGATTTAGGGTTTGGATCAGCGGAATGGCTGATTAAGGCGTCAAGGAATAAAGAGGACGGAACGTTGGAACGGTCGGGAGGGAGTTGGGCTGGGCCCTCAGAAGAGTTCACATCTATAAACCGCCGGGAGATTCCGAGATCGGGACCTGACACCTCCAGAAGATCCTGGGTAATTTAGCGTTTGATACGCTTAGCGATAGGCGCTGCCCTTAATGTCGGCAGTTTCGTTTGAAATGGCGGTGCTGTGGGCTGGCTCGGGTCTGACTGCGGGGAGACAGCGCCCTGCTGTTTTGCATTAGGCAGCGAAAAACTCCCACAATTCCCTCCTCTCTACGGGGAGGGAAGAATGACCTGCAGAATGGTCCCAGAGAACCTGCGCCAGAGTCTGCACTCACACACACACGCACGCACACACACACACACACTCTCTCTCACACACTCTCTCACACACACACACACGCACGCACACACACACACTCTCTCACACACACACACTCACACTCTCACACACAGACAAACACTCGAACATACGCACAGATACAGGTTCACACACACTCATGTATGCACACACGGACACACACAAACATACAAACACACATGCTCTTGGTCACACTAGGACACACACACAAACACACAGACACACATTCACAGACTGACAGACATAACAAAAACACACATATAACGTACACGCACAAACACACACTCGCAGATAACACACACTCGGACACAGACACGCACACTTTGACGGACACAAACACACAGATAGCACAGACACCCGAAACAGACACACACACACACACACACACACAGGCAGACACATCCATCATGGTGAAAGCTGAGTTGGATTCCAATCGCAGAGAGGTTCCCATACAGAGACATTAAAGATGTCAAATGTAGACGTGTTCTGCCTGTATCTCTGTATTCGCCTGCAGACAGGAAGACAGGTCCCCTGCCGCAGAAGGCACTTCCTGATTAACAGGCCATCATAAAATCTACAGAAACATATAAAGTTGTGTGATAACATTATTGTTGGAGACAGTTTGGCCCCCGATTCACTCTGGGGGGAAAAACTGATGCTTCTATCAACAGTCACATACACTGCAGGGCACGTACACTGCAGGCCCACAAAATAAGTCATATTATTGTAATGAATAATACTGCAATGGATCCGACTTGACTATAGGAAGAGTCAGAGTGACATTTATATATGTTGGTTTTTATATTTTTATATTGATTTGGCTTGCAATTATTAAGAATTTCTCTGAATAAATCGATTTTCCTTTTTTAGATTGATTGGATTGTGTGATGTAATGGTTCAAATTTTAATTCCCACTAAGGGACTCATGTTGGAAATGACCATCGGTGATGAACACGCGTTGGACATTTGGCAATGCTATCGCAAACGTCAATGTTATCTGCATATTTGAATAAATGGTTTCAAAAAGTAAAAAGAAAGAGTACACAGCCCTGTCTAGGAATATTGTCCAAAGTAATACTGCATTGTTCTCAGAAACATTCCCATGACTGAACAAATATTGTAAGCTGTTTATAAAAAGAAAAATCTGTTTTCAAAGCTGTGAATTGCTGACAGGTCTACATCTGGGTCAAGGGTGTATCCCGATGCTTTAAAATGGCCGGCGCTTCGACACAGAAACGGGCGTTTTCCGTCAGAAAAGGACGGTGCGTTCGGGAAGAGAAAACAATACCCCGGTGAGTTTGTTTGGTCTCATTAAAGAGGACTTCCTGGAGGAAGCGTTATCAGCCTCCGACAGTTCCAGAACGTTCCACAGAGAAATGAGTTCCGAATAACCTTGCTTGCTGCTTGCAGAGCGACAGAACTCGCACCCTGAGGATGGAGGATTTCTGAACCTTGATCGATTGACCGATTGATTGCTTGTTTAACCGATTTTTCTGTACCCTGAGATCTCGCAGAGGGCGGGAATTCAGAGCGATCGCAGCGTCTTTGTCATCTGAGAACATCTGCAAAGAGTTTAAGGACAGCTAAATGAATACCGTCTCTATCGCGTGCAGGCTGTTAATCTGAGGAAATCAGAATGGAGGAATTCTCCCTGCAGAAGATGCAGTCGCGAGATAGCTACAACGGTTTTAGGGCCCGTATCACCGGGTGCTGAGCTAACTCAGAGCCCAACTGTATTTCAGAGCTGCACTACCGCGAACGTCCTGGAAAGGAAGGGGGGCGCTGTGCTAGGGGGAAAGGTCCACAGGTCTGTGTTTGATCACCGTGTTTGAAATGTATGGCAGCTTTTTCTGAGGGAAGAAAAAGAAAACAATTGAAGCAGTTCCTGAAAACAGAAACCATCCAAAAAGGGCTCAAGAACAATCAGAACCAGTTGGGAGATACCTCACGGGGCAGGTGGTATTTTCACCGAAGCGCTCAGCGTTTTTCGGTGAGGCGGCTTTAGCATAGCAGTGGCTAGAGGAAAGGCGGGAACTCTGTGACTAATAGGACCATTTCAGACACGGTCAGACATGCATTACTTGGGGAGGGCACCATTTTCTGGGCGGGGTAGGAGGGGAAGGGAGGTGTCACAAGGTGCCTCCTCAGGTGTCAGGTCGCTGTTGACACCCCCTCCCCCCCAACCTCGGCGTCTCATTAGTCTCCCGTCGCCTCCGAGTGTCATAAACGCAGGGCCCCATTACCCTGTTTAACTCCCTGACCGTCGTCACCGCCAGTTAATACATTTCAATTATTGTTTTCGGTGGGGCGGCACCGAGGGAAAGCGCAGTAAATTAGCGGGGCGACTGCTCCCCACTCTAAGCGCCGGCCTGAGGGATCTCTGTCGCCCCAGCTCGCCTGCTTCTTCTTATTCTAGCTTCACTTTGGGGAAGATTTACTCTGTGGTTGAGCTATCTGTGGCCAACGGGCGGCCATGTTGTCCTACTTCACGCTGCTCTTGCCTGTGTGCCGGCCTGCAGTCGGCAATCGTTGCCTTTAGCGCATTTGTGGACAGGTTCAGATCTATAACCGCTCCAAGAGCAGGGTTGCCAGATGCCTGTATATATACAGCATCCCCAGATTCAACCGACTTTAAAAATCACCACATTCACCGCTGATACTGCTGGGGGAACCTGCCCCGCCTGGCAACCCATTTTTGCATCGAATGAAAGTAATATTGCCCATTACAGTTCTTTCAGTACAATATGTTTATGCATTGCCTTGCTCTTTGAAGGTTTGAGAAAGGCAATACACAAATAAAATCAGTATTATTATTATTATTATTATTATTATTGTTATTATTATTATAACAGTGATCTTGCAATATATCAACATCAGCATGATTCATGATGAATATTTGCTCTAAAGTTGCTAACGCACTAAAGTTGCAGGAGATAATCAGTCATGAATTATCGGAATATGCGATTGATTGACCCGGCCCGCTTCTACAAACCCCTATACATCATACTCATAAGCTTTATTGAAAGCATTAACGTATTACGCACACAGAGATGTATGAGGTCGCTGAAGCAGTCCCCGCTATTTTATTCAATCAATCACCTTGTTTTCACCATCAGTTATGAACCCAACAAGATCATTTCATCTTTAGAGTGTAGGCGAGGCAGATTAGCCACACGCTTGACTATTCTGATATAAATGCTACAGCACTGGCAGCCTATCTATGAATATACACTCAGTGACCACTTTGTTAGGTATTAGACTCGTTTTTGTTTTTTAATTGCTGCTGTAGCCCATCCTTCAAGGTTTGATGCTTGTTGTGTTCAGAGATGCTCTAATGCATACCGCCGGTGCATAACATGGTTGTTTGAGTTTCTGTCATCTTAAACCAGTCTGGTCATTCTCGTCAGACCACTCCCATTAACAACTGCCCCACACTGGATGTTTTTCTGTTGTTCGCACCGCTCTCTGTAAATGCTAGACTGTTGTGCATGAAAATCCCAGGAGATCAGCTGTTTCTGAGATGCTCAAACCACCCCATCTGGGACCAACAATCATTCCACGGTCAAAGTCAAGTAGATCACACGTCTTCCCTATTATAATGTTCGGTCTGAACAACAACCAAACCTCTTGACCATATCTGCACGCTTTTATTTGCTGCCACATGATTGGCCGGTTAGATATGTGTAGTGTTCACTGAGTGCATATATGAACCCACCCCTATGTGAATCCCCGCTGTACAGCAGGGGGTTCAGTTCAATGGCACTCTGTGCTCTGTGCCCCAGTCTCTATCTGTAACCCTCTCTCTGTAACCCTGCTGTCCCCCGTTTGAACAAAGAGGGGGGAATAGATAAGGAGGCCAGGCTGTCTGCTCTGCTGTAATAACAAGAACACTTCTAAATGAGTTTGGGGTCTGATACACTGCTCAGGGGGTTAGGGGTCTTTTTAAATTGAATCTCACAATTTCAATCAGGCACACGCACACACACACACACACACATATGCACAGAAATACACGCACACACACATACACACACGCACAGAAATACACGCATATGAATATGCACACACACACGCACACACATTCATACACACGCAGACACACACGCACACAGATACATGCATTCATACGCACACACATAGACTCACACATAGTCGCACGCAAGAGCACACACAATTTGTTGAGGAGGAACTTGGGTGAAATGCTTCAGTCATTCAACCAGCAGCGACACAGAGAGGGCAGAAGTGTGTGAGAGAGAGAAAGAGAGAGAGGACATGTGAGTGAGTGAGAGGGAAGGAGAGAGAGAGGACATGTGAGTGAGTGAGAGGGAAGGAGAGAGAGAGAGTTTTGGACTCCTCTGTGATTAGGGCATGTGCAGATAGGACACCTCATTCACCGTAGATGAGTCATTGACCTGGTCATGACCTTCGACCCCATTCACGAGAACACCCAAATCAGTTCAGATGGGCAGGAGAGAGAGAGAGAGAGAGAGAGAGAGAGAGAGAGAGAGAGAGAGAGAGAGAGAGAGAGAGAGAGAGAGAGAGAGAGAGAGAGCAGGCGAGAGAGAGGGAGAGAGGGGAGAGAGGGAGAGGGAGAGGGGGGGGAGAGAGCGAGAGAGAGAGATGGCCTTTTCCAGCTAAAGTGCTTGAAAGTTAAAAAGGCAAAAAGCAAGGAAAGAATGATGGTGTTAATTCATTTATTTTAATTAGTGCCAGCAGCCTTTCCCCTCTTTTTTTAATTCAGTTTATTTCCAATCAATTTTTATGCAGCTGCCAATTAGGAATAAATGGCGAGGGCCAAGAGCCCTTATTCTGGCGCCTTTCAGAGGGGAAAAAACATAAATATCTTTCCATTTCAGAGATGACCACACTCCTGCAGGAGTCACTTATAGAAGCTGACAACACCTTTAGCCCAAGGAGAGGCAGACTGGGGCTATCATTTAAGCCCTTTTTTCCGTTTCTTTTAAAGTATTTATTTATTTATTTGGTCTTTTGCGATAATAAAAACTACAACAAAAACAACGACGATGACAATGATAATAATTAAAATAATAATGTCGCACCGTTCATACAAAGGAATATGCAGCACGAATAGACGCACAACATAAAAATAACGGTAAAACGTCATATAACATCAAACACCCGTGGCTCCTCGCGGTAAAGACTCTCTTGGAGGTAGAATCCATGTTTGCTAATAAGAACTTGAGCTTCGTGGGCTTATAACCACAAAAACAAGATCATGTGGGGTTTTTTTTTTTTTTTCTTTTGCAAATGTATATATCCCTGAAGGCAACTCCTATATTAATTACAACAGAACAATAATGCCCTGTTTTACATATATTTTGTTTTTCTACTTTGCTACACAAATAGACTATTGAAGCCATATCGTTTTCGTGCCTGGGAGGCGGTTAGGGATTAGGACGGCCGTGTCAGAACAGGACTTAGCTACAGCGAAAGCTGTTATTGGTTAGAGGACGGAGCGGTCTGCAAGCCCTTATCAAAGTCACGCGAGCCGCAGTGGATGTCAGTTATTTTCTCCACGGATCTCAATACTCGTCAGCCATTTTATGCCCACCAAAACTGCAAAGCGCCAGCACCCCCTCTCAAAAAAAGAAACATACTACCTGTGAAGAATTAAGATTTTTACTGTGATCCAGAGACCCCCCCTCCCAGGCTCAACGGCAATCAGGGGACCCAGGGTTTAAAGAAATGAAGGCAGTTTCCATGGCCGTCTTTCCTGAAATGATGTCGATTATTTAATCGGATGTCTTTAGTTTATATGGTTTAATTATCGTAATTATATGTGATAATGTGAGATAATCTTCACGTTTGACCCACGTGGAGGGTGGTTTTTTTTTGGGGCCCTGACTGGGTGGCTTTCAGTGTTCCTGCTCCCCTGCCTCACGTCAACACTCCCCCTAGAGATGGGTGAAGATCCGTCAGAACGGTTCCCAAAACCTTCGCGAAAGGAAATGTTTAGCGGATTTCAGTAGAGGTCTGTGGAACACCTTGTTCCAAATGGCCAAGACTCCCTTTTTACAACCTTTCACTGAATAAATAATAAAAACCCCACAAATTTATAGATTTAGTTTTTCTGCCTCTCGGGTCATCAAAGGACGCAGCGGTCCAGGGGAAAGCACGAGCATTAGCATTATTTTTTACCCTTTTGTTCAAAGTTGCAAACACGTTTTTATTGCAAAATCTATCATACATTACCTGAGTAGGCTATGTGGAGGTTTGCGGAGCAATTTATTGATTTGGGTCAACTCCTGCAGCTCTCCTGTATGGCATATTAAATTTTCTTTTATTGAATTAACGTAATATATACACTAATATATATGAATAATGAAGCCAGTCCATGTAATCTACATTCCTTCCAATCTGTTATAAATCTGCAGTAAGTAGGCAAGGAGGATAACATCATTCAAACTTTCTGGCTTGCTCATTTCAGTATACTGATTGGTAGTATGTTATTTTAAGATGGATATCACGTTTCTATACATTTTGGATAAATGAGTGTACATGTTCGGTGCAGCATGTTTTTCTAAAGTAAGTAAAAAGCTCAATTTTTACGGTTTATATCATGTTTCTTTGTGGTATTCGCATGAAGGCACACCAACGCGCTCCTTGTACATTTCCTGTGGGCTATAACTGGAGACAGGGCGACCGTGATGTTGATCTTACCGTTGATTGATTAAGATTGTTTTGGAAGTTAATTCCTGCTCCGCGTTCCCGGCTCAGAGGATAACACACGGGCCTGTTCTCTGGGGGTCGGAGCCGGTGGTCGTTAGAATCGTGACGGAGGCGAAATATTCCAAATATTTCATCTGGCACCCTCCTCTTCCCTTCCCAAAACGAAATAGCCGTTTAATCGAATGAATTCGATACACCTCCGACAACCGTTTGGGAAACGTGTTTCTGGTTAGCCGTCAGAGCTAATACGTCGGTGGGAGTCCGGAGGCTGGAGGTTAAATGGCGTGGCGGAGCCCAGTTAAAATAAAACGGAATGTAATTTCATGAGGATGCATTAGCATGCTTTCTGCTAAAAGGCTGCCTGGAATGTATTTATTTAATAATACGCCAGACGCTAAAAGCTTTGAACCCGCTTTTCCCCTGCCCTAATGCATAACTACAAATGAGAATAATAAAATAATACATATGTGATCTAGAAACGTGAAAGGCCATGGAGCAAATTAAATTGAAAACAGAGCAACGACACTATTTGCCCACATTAACATGAAAATGTACGATGTTTCACATTTTGTATGTAGGCCTATTTATAAAGGTCATTATGTTTAACCAAATGACATTTTTCAGAAATTGATTTAAATCCTGTTCCACCAACCCACCTTCTCGTTTTTCCACATTAGCTGTCCTGTGTAGTGTTGTTTTACATTTTCATTTCTTTTTTTCTTTTTTTGTTTTCCAGTTTTCGTTTCATTTGAGACCCTCATAAACATAATCAGTGGTGTTTTTGTGTTCAATTAGTCACTGTTGGATCACGTAATGTCTTCTGGTACAATACAACATGGTGGAGACTATGCAGACCTCACAGACTGACATGTTTATCTAGCTGTCTCTACTCGGGTAATTTTAAATAAAGTTCCACTATAAAGTTTTTTAGCCTTTATGGAAAAGGCACTGCTGTGTGTGTAATTTTGTTTTTTTTATGCCGTAGACGACAGTCATGCAACACAAGCCTCCGTGTTCCCTCTGCCAGAGCAGTAATTCAAAATCACCCTGGTACACACTGTTCCTGACATCATCGCCGCCAGCTGCCAGTCAAATCAGGTCTCTGCTCCCCGGTGTGGTCCATCGGTGACGTCACTTACATCAGTGACGTCACTTACAGGGATGGGAGCGAAGTGTCGCAATCCCTGTAATAAGAGGATTCAATCTGGGCAAGGCACGCTACATCACTTAAAATGAGCATCAGATTCAGAGACATACACAGTGCAATGATTACCAAATTAACCTCTTCCAATTAACAAACTTTTTTTAATCGTTTACTTGTAACAGGGGCAACATGGCTCAGGCAGTAAGAGCAGTCGTCTGGCAGTCGGAGGGTTGCCGGTTCGATCCCCCGCCCGGGCTGTGTCGAAGTGTCCCTGAGCAAGACACCTAACCCCCAAACGCTCCTGACTTGCATGGCAGCCAATCGCGTGTGTGTGTGAGTGTGTGTATGAATGGGTGAATGAGAAGCATCAATTGTACAGTGCTTTGGATAAAGGCGCTATATAAGGTGCTAACCATTCGATTCAAGGCCCTAGTGTTGGCATTTCAGGCTGCTAAGGGGACTGCCCCACCTTACATACAATCCTTGATCACTCCCTACTCCCCAGCTAGACCACTCCGGTCTGCCAGCTCTGGTCGCCTTATGGTTCCCTCTCTACGAGCACCTGGCGGTCGAGCTGCACGTTCACGCCTGTTTTCCGTTCTGTTTCCTCAGTGGTGGAATGACTTGCCTACCACTGTCAGGACAGCTGAATCCCTCCCACTATTTCGACGCAGACTCAAAACACACCTTTTCAAACTCTACCTTAGTCCTCCCTCCTGATTTCCCCCGCCCCCCCTTTCTGATATCCCTATCCTTGTCTAACCCAAAAAAACAAAAAATAATAATAATAATTGGACTCATGATGACGACTATATGTTTAGAACAGCACTCCATGTGTATTTTCCTAGTTATGGATGTGATGCTTTGACTTGTGGTAGAACCTATGCACTTGTAAGTCACTTTGGATTAAAAGCGTCTGCCAAATTACAAAAATGTATTTTTTGTCATTTTAGGGTTCGAGAGTGTAGCTCCCCTCACCCACACACTGATGCTTATTTAGGGTTCGAGAGTGTAGCTCCCCTCACCCACACTAATGATTATTTTCCTCTCTACCTTCAGAAAACTGTGCTTTTGTTTTATTCCTAATGACTATTTTCATGAGACATAATTCATGCGTTGAATTATTTTCTTATTGTAGAAAAGCTGGCAAGTATGCTATTGAAAAAAAACCCTTAATTAAAACTCCAATATTATTACTGAAATGCTTTATTTCCAGAACATCTGCAAAAAGTAGCATCCTCTAAGTACATTCAATTGTATTTGAAAGCTAAAAATATTCAAGAGTTGAAAGGCCCTGAATATTTCTTTTCTTTTCAAGCCTACTCTGGAAATAGCAAGGCCACTGTTTTGACCCACTTACCCGACAAACAAAACGCTCGACACAAAAGACCTGATAAGGGCGCCTGTTCGCACCTGTTGTGCCTTCGCCTCTGAAACCTTGGAAAAAAAAAACGTCTTTCCGCTTATTTGTGGGAAATAAACACAGTGCTTTCCATTTCAAACAGTGTGCGGGAAAATGCAATCTATGGCCTCAGGGAAGGAGCGATGGTGTATATCACACCTTAATTAAATATTAAAGCAAAAAAACAAGAATATTTCGTAACCTTTATTAAAGTAAAATATGTAACAAATGAAGACACTTTTTTTGACACAGTCTTCATTGGGGGATGTCGTTCTGTTTGTCGTCCCACCCGTCTCAGAAACGCAAGGTTAATCGTACGAGTCCCCTTTTTTCGAATACTGGAGCTCTTTATACTGACTGCATCTCCGTAATGCATAAATATTCATAAGAGTGACATAAGCCTGGAATAATGGCACATAAGGTCTATTACAGGCTTCACAGAGCATGTCGGAAAATAACGAGCTCGTTGGTCATGCACCAGTGTGAAGGCACAGCTGTGACGCTTGTTATTTCGGCTGGGCACATTTGAGGAAGCGCTTTTAATTTGACGCGTGTCCACCGGGTGCTTCTGTGTGCATTGTTTAAACTGTTTGAAGCTAACCAGACATTATTTACAGTGCGCTCTTCGAAGCATGTAACAAGTGCTTTACACGGCCATTATGACATTCTTATGTAGTTCCCGCGAATGCAACTTGCCTGTCTGTTACTATGACGACTGTGTTTTCGGATTGGTTGGAAAGCAGAAGGCGTTAGTGACCTGTTGGATTGGCGGTGTCTTTCCAGCAATCAAGGAGATGTTGGCTTGTGCGCAAATCGGCCCTGGCAGAGTTTGGTAAGCACCACGCTGCGCCTTGAATTCACAGTTTGGTGAGTGCTGGTTATCATGGGGTAAACAATCCATCACTTCTCCACTTCCTATGGTGTTTCCAACCATGCAACGAGTGCTCTGATTGTCCAAAAAAGACATGTTTTTATTAAATAGCAAAACGGAACTGCTGCTTTTTGAAATAACTGAAAGGAACCAAGCTACCAAACCGCACCTCCATTTGCAGTACTGCTGGTACAGAAACACACACACACACACACACACACACACACACACACACATATATACAAGCACACACACACACCATAACCAACAGAATCGTGTGAACAGGTACAACTACACACATACATACTGTACGTACACACACACACACACACACACACTCAAATACTAATAAATACAAAACCAATGCCATTCTGCAAACACCCACACATACTCTCACACACACACACACACAGGAATGCTTGAATGATCTACCATGTATTGATTTCTGTATTAAAAGCTGCATAGAAGGGATGCAGATTGTGATGCTTGCTGAAGGGCGATATAACTGGCCTGACGGTTGCTGTAGTTGGAAGATCCCCAACACAATGCACAGACCAGTGCAAGTTTATTATTTTTGAGTGTGTATGAGGTTGTCTATGTGGAAGTGGAACAAGTTTGTGTGCGTTTGCGTGTGCGTGTGTGTGTGTGTGTGTGTGTGTGTGTGAGTGCGTGTGTGTGTGCGTGTGTGTGTGTGTGTGTGTGTGTGTGTGTGAGTGCATATGTTTATGTCTCAAAGCTTTGAAGATAAATAGAAAGCACACGCATCCAACATTTCTGTCAGGTGCTGGACAGATGGGAAATATGAAAGTCAGAAACAGACTGAATGCCTGTGCCACAGGTCCTGGAAACAGATTATTTATGCTCACCATAACTCTCTACATTCCAAATTTGTGCTTTTCTCGAACAATCCTCTTTTTTTGTCAACCAGAGTTTATCCGCTGAACTTCTCCCATTCTCCCGGTTTGGAATGCTGAATCCCGTTCTCTGTTACCACCTCCTTCATACAGGCTGCAGGTACCCAGTCAACCAGAGGGGGCGCTCTAAAATAAGTGAAGTGGGAGAAACTCTCTATGGAGTCGGGAGTCTACCGGGACTTATTGGTAGCTGAAGGTTTGTAGATCTACATAGAATTTGTTTGGTATGAATGTAGCTGTGTTTTCAGTGATTGCACAGGTTCTGAGACTACTGTTTCGATATGCCTACTTATGCATTACTCCGATTGAATAGCATGTAAAATGGCAGGCATTTATATAGCACCTTTATCCGAAGCGCTGTACAATTGATGCTTCTCCATTCACCCAATCATACACACACTCACACACCGACGGCGATTGGCTGCCATGCAAGGCCCCGACCAGCTCGTCAGGAGCATTT
This sequence comes from Conger conger, assembly GCF_963514075.1. Lineage (NCBI taxonomy): Eukaryota > Metazoa > Chordata > Actinopteri > Anguilliformes > Congridae > Conger > Conger conger. The sequence goes on from NC_083770.1 coordinate 12,261,253, forward strand.
AGGGGTTAGGTGTCTTGCTCAGGGACTCTTCGACACAGCCCGGGCGGGGGATCGAACCGGCAACCCTCCGACTGCCAGACGACTGCTCTTACTGCCTGAGCCATGTTGCCCCTGTTACAAGTAAACGATTAAAAAAAGTTTGTTAATTGGAAGAGGTTAATTTGGTAATCATTGCACTGTGTATGTCTCTGAATCTGATGCTCATTTTAAGTGATGTAGCGTGCCTTGCCCAGATTGAATCCTCTTATTACAGGGATTGCGACACTTCGCTCCCCCATGTCGCCCCCATGTGTGTAACTGACCGAATTATCGACCAATGGACACATGCTATCGGCACGCCCCGTACTCGGATCTGCAGAGACCGGTACTGGCTGCTATGTCATAGTCAGCAATCCGTCTCAGACCATGGACGGTGTGTCTGTGCACCCCAGACCGGCACTTTACCCTGACGATTCGCCCAGCGAGCCTCTGCGCTCCTGTTTTCTGGGGTTTTTTGGCGGATTTGGGGCCCACCGGGACCCTTGGAGGTGATTCACCCCGTTGCCTTTCATGGGCTCGTGTTTCGGGCTGAGCCAACCGCTAGCGAGCGCGTTGCCAAGCGATGCCCTTGGCGGAATGGAGAACACAGCTGATGTTCCGTGTCTAAAGACAGGCATTTCAGCAATGGCCGCGAAAACCAGACCCTATAAATTACGCATTAACAGGCCAGACCGGTGTCTCCGCCGAAGACATTCACCGCGTCTCCATTTTATCCCCGCATTTTAAAAAACAAACAAATAAATAAACGTGATAAAAAGTCACCCATTTCCAAAAAAAAAAAAAAAAGTTACCGGATGTATGTTTATTCTGTCGAAGTCCAAATTAAAATCAACAATACCAGAAGACAGAAAAAATGGTGTTGAACTAATGGGAATAATTTCATAGTTAGAGGCTTTTTTATGCCAGCTCATTATGTACTGAGAGCCATTAACATCAAGCTCGGAAAGGTTAAACATAAAGCCCCGTCTATGGCAGGAATGTCCCCCGGGCATCTGGTTTTTACTTAATTAATGAGTGATTTAATGTCTGTATAACTCAAGCGAGGTGGAAACTACTGCTAACTCAAAGTTTGATTTCCATTTCTCGGGCCTCCGGGGCCCCGGCTTCATGAGTTGTACGCCGACGCAGCTGGAATGTCAACAAATAAAATTCCCCCGTGTCTGCGGACCTGGCGAATGGTCACGCGCGGTACGTAGTAAACTGCAGCCAATGAAACAAGGGCAGTAACAACAAAGTGATTGCAAATGAATTGGCTATCAAACGTTTCTGGAGGAAACCTCCAGCTATGAATAAAATAATATTTTTTTGTCGGTTTTATTTTTTGTGGACATCTCCAACTTAGTTTGGAATGAGTTCAATCAGAGGTCTAGGCCCACTCCACTGCTGCAGTCTCTTCCACCAATCAGGAGAGAGGTGTTCATCAGCTGGCCTCTTCTCTGAAATGTAGGTAGCAGCCAACTCCTCTAGTCATTTTCCCATCCACAGTCTGTGTTTATCCTCCATTTTGTTTTTAAGGTAAATATTTATGTTACAGTAGTCCAGATGTAGCATTTCTTTCCCATGAGACACCTGAGTTCCTGCCCAATGCTCACTCTCTCTTACTTGGCTCTGAGCATTTCCGTTCTAGGCCTGTGCCACAGAACCAAAACGAGCCTAACACACACACACACAGACACACACACACACACACACACTCTTTCTCTCACAGACACAATTATAATGACAGCTATCATTACCCCATTATAATTATTACATTCATGATGCCACTGAGAATGAAGATCTCATATTTATGACAGTAATGATGAGATTATTTTACGGTATTTAACGTTTGTGAATTATAATACACAAGCAACAACGATAAAAGAATACATTATTGCTGTCACTATAGTTATCAACAACAAATAAACCTCAGCAGACTATGATGTGGACATAAGTGTCACCTGGACCGATTTTATTCCTCACGCTCATAATTCTCTCCCGATAAAGCTGGCGAAACGACATTACTCTATACTTTCATAATGTGCTTTCCCAGATAAGGGCTGATGTGTGGACTGAATCTCTATCTGTGATCAAGAGACAGTGAGAAATTAGAAATACCCCCCAAACCCCACCCCTTCCTCACCGTTAATGGGTCTGAAACGCACACGGAAGCACGCAGCAAAGCCAGCAGAGGTCAATTTAACATAAACAATATTACTATTTAACGATAACATTAGTATTTTCTCTAACTTGTTTTGTCTGATTGTGTGGCCGGGTCTGTAAACACGTCTGTGTTTATTCACATGGCAGCTGTGGAGACTGGCCTGCGCGTGTTCGACCGGGGGGCGAATCGTTTATACATTTTTTGGTGCGGCCGTATATTTTCCGTTTTCCGCGTAGGCGCTCCGCTCCGTTAATAAACGAGGCCCATCAGAGGAGCTGCGCCGGCGTTCGCGGGCTTAATCCCGCCGCATGTTTTATTCATCCGGGACGCGGGGTTAACGGCGTTAATGGCCGTGTCTTTACGTTCCCGTCCGCCCCCCTGATGTAACGCTCCCCTCCCACACCCTCGCCGGCATCCAATTTCTCACCGCGTTTTAAAGAGAGGGACAGATCCCGCTGCCCTCCAAGACACCGAATTAAAGGGCTAATGTTCCGCTATCGATTTCCGCTCCTTTAATTTGTTGCTTATTTATGTGTCTCTGTCTTTCTCCAGAAAGAAAAAAGAAAAAGGAGAGGGGAGAGGGGCAGGGGGCGCGAGCTGCCTGCTGGATTAAGGGCCCCCGCTGCCGGAAAAATAAATGCTAAATTAGCGGATGGGTGGACCTGTGGGTCCGTCCCATTTAAAACGATGAGAGCCCGAGACCCACGCTCCCTGTCTGAGGTCACGGCAGGACAGCGGCTCTCCGTTAGCACACAGCAGCGGGCGCTGATGTGGGAAGGTGCCATATGTACGGCCCTGTGCCATGCCACACCGAGCCGTGCCACCTCAGGTCACATCCGTGCCACACCCGTGTCCGTGCTCTGACACACCGGCCCTGTGCCATGCCACGCTGCACAGCTAGCTGGATGTGGAGATTTAGGATATGCGTTAGCATAAGTGAAGCAAGACTTGTGTGTTGTGTGGGATTTTCAGACGGTCCTGCTGAGGCAGTTTCTGATGCGTTGGCTGATTGCCTGTATTTTGCGGTGTGTTCTGTGTGTGTGTTTATGTGTGCATGTGTGGGCGTGTGCGTGTGTGGGTGTGTGTGCCGTATGCGTGTGTGTGTGCGTGCACGTGTGCAGTGTGGGCACGTGCGTGTGTGTGCCTGCGTGTATGTTTGCAGGAGTATGCGTGCATGTGTGTGTGTGTGCGTGCGTGCGTGCAAAGAGTCAGCGAGCGAGCAAGTTTGGGTTCATTTCGGAAAAAACCGTCTGAAGGAAGCGCACTTTTATTTATTTATTTATCATTATTATGTTAACGCAGTCTGACGACCTCTGAAAGGACCGCGGGAGGCGATCCGCCGTTCAGGGAGCCCAGTGCAATTCCGCCTCTCGCGTCTCCATCTGCTCGCGCTCGAACCCGTTTCGGGTCGGGCCTGAGTGGAGCAGCACAGCTGTGGCACAGCCGCACAGACCCGCTCGCTGTGCCCCCCGGGCGGCTGCCAGCTCACATCCGCCCCTGTCACCGCGCCACGCGGGCCCACGCCTCCTCGAACGGGAGCCCCGGCGGTGACCGCAGGGCCCTCCTCCGGGGAGGGGCCAGCTTTCGATACGCCCCGGTACGCGCGCGGCGCCGTTTTCGCCGACGCGCCGATTGGCTGCCGGGGAGAATAAAAATTAAACGGTGTTGCTAGGGGACCGCCCTTGACAATCACAAAATTTAATTTGCATAATTGAGCGGAGCCTTTGTGTTGCATCCCAAGGACACAGCAAATGTTCCACCATTGTTTGTGGGCTCGTTTTAATATATCAAAGATTTGTTTTTGTTTTGTTACAAATTCTCTGTACCAAACCTCAATTATGTACTCTGGTACTTCCCCTGCAGGTAAAGTTCTGTTGACCTCCCAGTTTGTTTTTATCCTGGATAAAATATTAAACAAGCCTCCTCTCAGTGTTGGGAGTGCGTTTGTAGTGAGAATCGGCGAGTCTTTAGTCTTTAGTAAATCAGCAGGGCAGGCTGGTGAAACCGACTCCAAACTATTTACAGTCAGCGTCATCCCGCCTGCTTGTATTTGTCACTGTTCGGGCTACGTTGGCAATAAAGGAGAATGGAAAACGCTGTTTCCTTTCAAGGCAAAGGACAAAAAGAAGCGGCTCCCTTTGGAGCAATGGCCAAATCCGCCCCAATCATAAAAAATGATCGATGGCTTTTCTGGGCTAATGTCTTCCGCTGGATTCTAGGACACAGGTTTTCAGGATTAGAGAATGTAACAATCGTTTGGCTGCTTTTGTCTTTGAAGCGCGATTCGCTGAAAAGCCGTAAGACCCAGAAACCCCAACATTTCAAACACACCTATCCCGTTCCCTGCCCGGCTCTGTGGTTTGAGTGACAGGTTCCGTTGCAGTGTTTCAGGTGACGGCGTGTAATTGACGTTAATGCTCGGTGGCGAAGCCGGCCCTAAAAAACCGCAAAGCTTTTCAGGGCGCTGATTAAAATGCTTATAAACACGTCCGTCAGGGGCCCCCGCTTCAAACCGAGACTGGGGTAAGTGAAAGCAGACGGAGGCTGACTCGTCATCTGCAGAAAACGCAGTTCCAGAAGAGGGCGGCCATTACAGACAGACCCAATGACATGTCAGACAGTTCGCACTGCTTGTGGGAGACATCAAAGCGAAGAGGAATGCTCCGATACGACAAAATGAAGCAATTATTTAATTAAGCGGGAAACCATACTGCCAAAAACTAACGTCACCGTGAAGAATAAAGCATATTTACTGCTTTTTTTAAGGAATGTAAAAAGCCAAATTCAGTGAGTCCGATGTTAAATGATCTCCGAAAAACATGAGCTATTCCAATAGTGCAAAGAACATCTGCATTTCACAAATCATCCTGCATATTTATAGATTATGGACAATTTTATGATTTTTTATCAATTTTAAAAGGAAAGTACACTCTTTTTCTAATTTCAGCTAATTTATTAGTATAAAAAGAAAAGAATAAAAAAGCCTGCTCTCAGGATATATTTAAATATACTTTACAGATATATTCCTGATATTTTGTACCTGACACTGGAACATTTATTAGCTCAATTTGGGGAGCTGCAGAGGCATTATGGGATAGAGCTGCATTCAGGATGAGAAAAGCGCGGTAAATCAATGGCGGTCTAATGACTGTCCGGAGTGCTTTAGCTGCAGCTGCTGATGGAGCGCTTTTGTATGATGTGACACACCGTTTCACACGCGCTGCTTCTGGAGGGCGGAGGTGTCGTTTACTGGATAGGGAAGCGGGTTGGCTAACCTAAAGGCTGCTGGCTCGAGTCCAAGCTAAGACACTGCTGTTGAACCCGAGAGCAAGATACTTAACCTGAAATGCTTGAGTATGAAGTATATCCATCTGTATAACAACTGCGTGAAAATACAAAATGCCTTGTCGCGTTGGATAAGAGAAAGCCTTCTGTGATCAGAGGCTGCAAGCATCTCAAGATATGTTTAAAAATGTTTTCGAAAGATGTTTTTAAAAGATTATTGTAATCAAAAACAAATTGTGCAACAGTGTTAGCCTTCGTCAGCATGTTTAAAAATGTTGCAAAGTGTTTAAAGCTCGCCTGCCCAATCCTCATCCAGTAAATCTACTATCCTGTAGGTTTTCACTCCAACCCAACCAAAGCACAGCTCATTCAATAGCTAGAGCAGGGCTGCCCAACCCTGTTCTTGCAGATCTAGTGACCTGTGGGTTTTCACCCCGACCCTAACAAAGCACACCTAATTCAACAGCTGGAGCAGGGCTGCCCAACCCTGTTCCTGGAGATCTACCGTCCTCTAGGTGTTCACTCCGACCCTAACAAAGCACACCTAATTCAGCAGCTAGATATCCCATTGTGCAACTAATTAGTAAAATGAGGTGTACCAAATTGGGGTTGAAATTAAACCCTACAAGATGGTAGACCTCCAGGAACAGGGCTGAGCAAGCTGGATTTAGAGCTACAGCAGTCCTCAAGGACACATGAGTCAAACACAGTAAAATGGTGTTTATTGGAAACAAGCCCCAAATGGATCTACAGAATCTGCCTGTGGGAGTTGTAGAGTTCACCCCCATCGGTGGCTCGGGTAATGAGCACAGACCTTCAGTGGGGTGGTTAAGTTCGGTTTTCAGCCCACAAGCTTTCAGCCTGCTGGTGTTCCTCTCCACCCTTGCACTCCCAACCCTGCCCCCCACCCCCACACACACACACACACACATCAACGTTGTGACATTTTCGCTGAGACCACCGGTCACAGCGCTGGTCAGACGTGACACACACGTGACTGATCACTGCTACAATACTGCTGACACTTGCACACACACACACGTGTGCACGCACACGCATGCACACACACACACATGTGCACGCACATGCATGCACACACATGTGCACATACACACAGGCACGCACACACAGGCACGCACACACACGTACATACACATGCACACACACACACGCACATGGATATCTTTCTGTGCATCTTGATTTTACTCACTCACTCTTTTACTCTTTCACTCTTTCCTATCATCTCTGATTGTATCTCCCTCCTCTATTATCAGGACCTATCTCTCCATCTCAGCCTCTCTCATCCTCTCTACCTTTCTCTCTTTCCCTCTCTTCTTTTCTCTCCTTCCCTCCCTCTCTCTGTGTCTCCACCATTCTCTTCCTCCCTCTTTCTCCCTCGCTCTCCCCCTGTCTCCCTCCCTCTCTCTCTCTCTCCCACTCTCTCTCCCTATATCCCTCCCTCTCCCCCCTCTCTCTCTCTCTCCCTTTCTCTCTCCCTCCCTCTCTCTCTCTCTCTCTCCCCCCCTCTCCCTCTCTCTCTCTGCTCTCTCTCTCCCTCCCTCTCTCTCTCACTCTCCCTCCCTCCCTCTCTCCCCCTCTCCCTCTCCCTCTCTCTCTCTCTCCCTCTCTCATGTCTCTGTATGAAACAGCAGGGCATCAGTGGTCTGTCCGTGTCCAGGCAGAGGAGGGCTGTCTGTGTCTCCAGGTGATTATGTATGGGGTTTATTTCCTCCTGTGGCTCTCTCCTACCCCGTGGGTGATTTATACGGGAGGACGTTGACGTATCGCCGTGTTCTACCCTGGTGTTCTCAACAGCCGTACGTCACCGTTTTTAGTTTTATTAATTAATCAATTCATTAATTTATTTTACCCTCTCTGAAAATCTCTGAAAACAGATTACCACATAAACCCACTTTAGTGTCTCTGTCACTGTTTTCCGTTAAAAGCTCTATGCAAATAAAATTGAACTGAATAATGAGTTTGAATTAAAGCCATTGTATTTGCCTTTTAAGAGTGAGATCTGAATGCTACATAAGTGGAATTATAAAAAATGAAATACAACTAATAATTATAATGTAGTAGTAGCAGTAGTAGTAATACTAGTAGTAGTAGTAGTAGTAGTAGTAGTAGTAGTAGTAGTAGTAGTAGTAGTAGTAATAATACTAGTAGTAGTAGTAGTACTAGTAGTAGTAGTAGTAGTAGTAATAATAATACAATTATTTAGATGATATGATATTGTTCTTCATTGCATCATTCTAATTATAATAGTCTTCTTCATCATTATAATCTTCTTCAATCAAACGAATGATAATTATTATGTGCAAACAGGTCGCTCTGTCTAACAAACAGGCGCACTGTCACAGTGACGGCGGTACAATGTTGAATCATCTGTGCGCTTCCGACCCGGGAATGATGAACTGTTTAGAACACAATATTTACTGAGTGGATTAGGCAAAGATCACTGTGCTGCTTTCCCTGCGCCGGGTGTAATTTAGTTCAGTCTCTCCCTGTCATGCTCTCTAAACCCTCATGAATAATGGATGGGCCTTTTTACACCATCACACACATCGATACTCAGCCAGGCGGCGTTCCAGGGAAAACGCCGCCCATACAAAGGAGCGCGGCGTTCCCGATTCCAGCTGCCGCCGCTCCGGCGGGCGGTCAGCTGACCGGGCTCCGCCAATCAGGAGCGAGCGGGGGGGCGGGGAAATTAAAGAGAAAAGCAAGTTTAGAAAAAAAAATGTTGAAGCGCTCACCCACCCCACCCCCCTGTCACTTTTAAATTGAGTTTCCATGCTAATGACGCTCTATGTTCAATTAATGGAGTGATTTTTCTTCTGTCTGCTCTGGTGCCCGTGTTTGTGGAATGGCCCTTGACTTGAGGGCCGGACAGCGTGTTCATCACGGCGGGGTTGGGCGTTTCCGATCGATCGCGCCGATCGGCCGGGTGAGGTGCTGAGCGCGCTCAGACGGGAGGGAGCGAGCGCCAGTCACCGTCGATGTTCTCCTCAGCTCCGACCAATCAGATCAGACGCTGGTGGGGACATGTTTTGGGTAAGAAACGATTTTAGCTGTTGGTGTGTCGGTTTAAACCCTTTCCTCAGTGCTTTTATCCCGACATCGGGAACCCGGCTGACCCGCTGACCCTCTTCTCGCACCTGCGCTTCCTCTCCTTTCACCTTTGACCTTTCACACTTCGGGGTCAAGGCTGTAGTTTTTTTTCAGTCGTGACGCTTAGCATCTGGAATGTAGCTTCAATGAGGAAAAAGGGAAAGGGAGGTCGACTTGGTTAAACTCCTCAAACTGAATGCAGCGTTGCATCGTGGGACACATTTAACTGTGCCACTGCAGACACAGGTGAGATGTTTTCAAAGTAAAATATTAAAAAGGCATAAATCATATTTCAGCCTTTCTGTTTCTTTGCCACTTTGTAGGGAGCTCAGGAGACCTGACCAATCACAGACCTCCACGCAGATTCAAACCACACACTTCTGTTTTACATTATTCCCAGCTCTGAGAAGCAACAGAACTGTTTAAAAGAGATTTTTTAAAAGTTGTAAAAAAATAAATAAATATAAAAGGAGGAGGATAAGGAAGGCGGAAGCTGTGCGGGTTCTGGAACGTTCCACCGAGCGCTGGTCCGTCTCACATCCCGTTTAATGGGCCAAGCTTCTCGCAACGTGGAATTCGGTTGACGTGTTTGGTGATTATTAAGGCCCTACCCCCCTACCCCCCTGGGAACAGATCTGATTGGTGGACAGATCCAGATGCCAAAGAGGAGGCTCTTCTCCCTGGTGGCCTGATCTAGCCCAGCCCTGCGGCGTGCAATCAGAACCCCCCTCCCGCCTTTTCCCACACGCCCACCACTTCATGCGTCCCAGAGATGAGGCTGATTGGGGGTGGGGGGGGGCATTTGTGCCAATTCTTTTTATTTTCTGCCAACAAATTCCTTATGCCCCATACACCGTCTTGCTCTCCAGTCTGAGAGAGAGAAAAAAAAAGACACGCTCTTTATGAGAAGACGACTTTTTCATTTGCGACCGTGGGACGCATTCTGGAACCCCGCCGACTGTGACATCATAATGCCGCCGCGGCAACGGTGGCCCAATTCCGGAATGCACAGCGAGGGACTAATGGTGTGACCGGTACAGGCTAGAATATCAAAACTAGAATAGTCCTCACCACCCTGTCAAAGTACCTATGGACAATCCGATCAGTTAGACAGACAGAGGAGAACAGACGTGCAGTTCAACGGCTCACACACCCCCTTCTGGCAGTGCAGGTAATAACAGGCAGTCGCTGCTCGAACCCAGACGGTCCCTGGAGTGTCAATGGGCCGCCAGCTACTGAATCCCAGTCTGCAGTTGTGTTTTGGGCCTGTAATGGCCGCCCTCTTTATCAGAGTAAGTCATCAGTGCAGCAGAAATATGGCAGTGCTACAGCTGTAATTAGGCATATGAAATATTTCTCAGGGTCTCAGCCAATCAGATTTACAATGCAATTTCGATGGAATGGAAGATGCTAGGAGTGAGAGAGTGTGCGCGTGTGTGTATGTATGTGTGAGAGTGTGTGTGTGTGTGTGTATCTGTGTTTGTGTATGTAAGTCTGTGTGAGAGTGTGTGAGTGTATCTGTGTGAGAATGTGTGTGTGTGTATATGAGTCTGAGTGTATGTGTGTGTGTATGTGAGAGAGTGTGTGTGTGTGCGTGTCTGTGTGAGAGTGTGTGTGAGTTTGTGTGTCTATATCTATATGTGTGTATATATCTGTGTGTGTGTGAGTCTGTGTGAGAGTGTATATATCTGTGTGTGTGTGTGTGTGTGTGTGTGTGAGAGAGAGTCTGTGTATATCTGTGTGTGAGTGTGTGTGTGTGTCTGTGTGAGAGTGTGTGTGTATGTGAGAGAGTGTGTGTGTGTGCGTGTCTGTGTGAGAGTGTGTGTGTTTATCTGTGTGTATGTATGTGAGCCTGTGTGTGTCTATGTGAGAGTGTGTGTGAGTCTGTGTGAGAGTGTATATATCTGTGTGTGTGTGAGAGAGAGTCTGTGTGTATCTGTGTGTGTGAGTGTGTGTGTGTGTGTGTGTGTGTGTCTGTGTGAGAGTCTGTGTGTGTATATCTGTATGTGTGTGTGTCTGTGTGAGAGTGTGTGTATATATCTGTGTGTATGAGTGTGTGTGTATGTGAGAGAGTGTGTGTATATATCTGTGTGTGTGTGAGAGAGAGTCTGTGTGTATCTGTGTGTGTGAGTGTGTGTGTGTGTGTGTGTCTGTGTGAGAGTCTGTGTGTGTATGTCTGTCTGTGTGTGTGTCTGTGTGAGAGAGTGTGTATATATCTGTGTGTATGAGTGTGTGTGTGTATGTGAGAGAGTGTGTGTATATATCTGTGTGTGTGTGAGTCTGTAGTTCTGGTTTCCTCCCCTCAGGCTGAGAGAGACAGACGACGGGCCGGTCGAGGGTCCTGGCGCTGTGCCAGACCAGGAGACGGGTGACACCGTTCCGGAAGGCGCTCTGCGCGGCCGTCCCACGGGGGGGAGGGGGCGGGGGGTCGGAGCGCAGCGTGAAGTAAAGCCAGAGCGTCCTGAGCCGCCGCGGCCGCCATCCTTCAGCAAGACGGACGTCTCGCTCGGACCGCGCTGACGCTGCCTTCCCGCGCGTTCACCACCCGCGTTTACGCCAAACGGACCCCCCCAATGACACACACACACTCCTCCCAAAACGACGGCGCTACAGGAACCACATCGAAATACACAACCTTTATTACTGTCAGTTCTGTAGATCTAAACACCCCTGTTTTAAAATGGCTTGTGCTTAATGTCCCCACAATGTCCCCACAACGTTACCGGAATGTTTTGTTGATGTTATTACATTGCTGTTACGTTTCAGCAACATCGTGAGGACCTTTTGTGTTGGGTAATGGGTAGAAATATGAGCACAATCGATTTCTATTTGAATTTGTAATGTTTATCTTAATATCAATTTTTTAAAAATATATTTATTTCTCTTTCATGTGGTAGAAACTCATTAAGAACATTTCATAAAAAATCTGATCAGCAATAAAAACATAAAACAAAGATCTCAACGCATAAAAAAAGATTAAAATCTTTTATGAGTTTAGTTTGCCATTGCATACTTCTACTACTTGGTAAAAAATACAGCACACACACACACACACACACACACACACCCGCACACACAGATTAGATAGCGGGTAAATGAATGCGTTTTTACGCGGTAAGCTTATCTCTGTGATATTTAACATGAGTTGTGATGCATTGCGAGACACTGAATATTTCCTCTTTCTCAGACGGGATCGGCTGTTTTTAAAAGATAACCCACGGGAGAGATTCATTACCCACTTCCTCTCCAGCTGTGCTTTTAACTTAACGCTTCTTCAACAGAGCAACAGAGAGAGGGCAGCACTAACGGTGTCACGAGTAGTAGTGCAGTTGTACAGTAGTGGTAGTTTAGCGATAGTGTAGTAGTAGCCTGATGCTAGCTGTGACTAATGGACTTACAATACAGTGACCAAAAAGTGGTTAAGTGTGTCGAGTTAAACCGTTTTTGGAAACTGCTGCAAACAATCCCCCTGTGTGTGTGTGTGTGTGTGGGGTGGGGAGCTGGGCGTTTAATTCTTTGTGGGTTATCAAGCTTTTCCAGGTCACAGCACTGATTTCATTATTTTTTATCATTGGTCTGACTGATCTGATATATCCCCTCTGCTGCAGGAGAAAATGGGCCGAACTCCACTGTGGGCCAGAGACACAAAACTGATCTGAGTTCAGTGTGTCGCAGGGAGGAGGGCGTCAAGGTGCATCGCAGAACTGATCTGAGGTCAGTGTATGTCACAGACAGTCAGTCAATGTCTCTGCTCCAGAGAGAGAGAGAGAGAGAGAGATTTACTGTGCGTGAATGTTGATGATTCTGTTGTGTTATCATGCAACGTGCCATTGCCCCAGTGACATTTAATGTGTCATGCAACATAACAATGTTATCTGCTCAAGACTAAATAAGTAGAAACGAAGAGGAGAAATTATAGCTGTAATGACAGAGACAACTTGGCGAGCTGCACTTGGGGGGTTTGATTAGCGCTGAGCTCATCGCTGAGCTCACCGCTGACTCTCACCGCTGACTCTCACCGCTGACTCTCACCGCTGACTCTCATCGCTGACTCTCACCGCTGACTCTCACCGCTGACTCTCACCACTTATCAGATACGTACATTAGGACGGAGCGATCCAAAATACACAGGCCCTTCCGAGGGCCCAACACCAAATCCCACCACTTCATCCGCACGAAGAATGGCTTTTATTTTCTCCCTTTTCTTTTATCTATAATTCATGTCTGCTTTGTATTCATCTAAACCGTCCAATAAACCGCTTTTACTATTTCATTTACATAGTTAAAAGTTTTTAAAAGTCTTGAAATAAAAAGAAGAAGCCTTGTCTCGAACTTTTATCCTGTGGCTGTAATTTAGAGCAAAGTTAGAGTAACAGGTTTCCTGGGGAGGTTTTATTGTGCGACACTTCACTGTTTTATTTTCACTGGGCTCATTTGAAAAGAGAGAGACGGAGAGATATTCCAATTGTGCCTCATCTGAGTTCGGTGATGAATGGATGAACCTTGGGAAATGCCGGGGAGGGCGAGAGGGGGGACTTTTGGGCGGGGGGGGGGGGGGGGGGGGCGCACAGTAATTGCCGCAGTTCGGGAGGTAAACAACATCAAGTGCGGAAACCGAGGCCCTCCTCGCCCGGGCCCGAGACAAAAAAAAGTCACGATGGAAAGCACAGCCCTTTCCGAACGGGTAAAAAAGTGACCCAATAAATTACCCAGGAGGCCCGCTCGGTAAGTGGCGTTCTCAAGGCCATCGCCACATTCTCTTATTTATTACCGCCCGGCAAAAACCATGACAAATTGGGGTGGGAGTCCGTCCACTAGCACTTACACCGACTTGTCACTCCTATATTTATTATTATTATTTTTAGTTTTTTTGAAGGTGTGTGGGTAAAGGGGGGAGGGGCGGTTGGAAGTGGAACCGCGACCCCGTGGTCTTCATTTTTCATTTTTCGCGCATTTTGTTTTTAATATCATTAAGCCTTTTGACTAATCGCTCGCTCGCCCTTAAGCCGGGTATCGGGGAAAGTGTCCAAGAACCACATTCGCCGGTTTGCTTTGAGAGCGGAATATTAATGGCGTCATTTAAAACGCGAAACGTATTAAAGACGGGAGGAGGAAGAGGAGGAGGAGGAGGAGGAGGAGGAGGAAGAAACGTGACGTCGCTCTGCTCGTCCCGACGTACCGGTACTCGTTTAATTATTCGGGCGTCTTTCTCTCCGTTGGCGCGTTCGTTCGCTCGTTGGTTTGTGTGTTGGTCTGGGGGCTGGCGGTGCGGCTCCCCCCATCACTTCTTATTAACTCTGACAATAGCTGCCCGCCGGGGCCCCTTCTGAAGCGCGCGGATGTATGCTATTGCGGCCGATCCAAGGGAACCTTTTAAACCAAAAAAATTGAAATATGCTGTTTCTGCTCCCCGGTTGCCATTTCAAATAGCGGATCGGGTATCCAAGAGGGGCTTACGCTTTTGTTTTCACAGCGATCTGCGAAGGAAAGGGGGGGGGGGGGGCGGAAGAGTGGAAGTGGGACTGGGGGGGGGGATTGGAAGACCAGACGGTACTGTACACCTAATCTGCAGTTTTGTTTGGAATGAACACGGGCCCTGTAGCCGGATTAAAGGCGGAGCATTAATGGCGCTTCACTTAAGGGTGTCACAATGGGACCGCTTTAAGAGACGGGCTCGCAAACTGAAGCTGTCGCCTTTTCACCGCGTGGCGTGTTCATGAAATATCCCCCCAGTTAGAGGATTCATGTGCCTCCCGCCTTCACACCTCTGTCTCTCTCTCCCTCTCTCTGTCTGACTCCCTCTCTCTGTCTGACTCCCTCTTTCTGTCTGACTCCCTCTCTCTGTCTGACTCCCTCTTTCTGTCTGACTCCCTCTCTCTGTCTGACTCCCTCTCTCTGTCTGACTCCCTCTCTCTGTCTGACTCCCTCTTTCTGTCTGACTCCCTCTTTCTGGCTGTATTCTTCAACAAAGATGTGAAAGTGTAAACATGACTACAGCATGAGTATCTGCTTTAACACCTTCAACATTATTATTATTATTATTATTATTATTAGTAGTAGTAGTAGTAGCAGCAGTAGTAGTAGTAGTAGTAGTAGTAGTAGTAGTGGTAGTGGTAGTAGCAGTATATAGTCATATAATAACATAGCAATATAATGAATATATAATATCATATAATATAACATAACATAATATAATATAATATAATATAATGTAATATAATATCAGAACGGCAAAACGAGACTGGTGATTTTCATGTTTTGAATGAAAGTGTGGTTTGGATATTATCTAACACTATCATGCCTCTGTTAATAAGGAGTGAAATTGCAGACATTTGCATGGCATTAAATGGTTTTCAATATTATTAAATCATCCTCATAACCAGCCCTGTCTCCTCAGATAGCTCGGTGGTTTGCGTAGCGGACGCAGTAATCCAGACTAAATCGCACGCTGTAAGATTACCGGTGCACCCGGGGATTAGAACCCCACACCTCCCGGCTCACATGGGACTGGAGCCCAGACGACCACCCCTGGCCCCGTGAGCCAGATCAGCCATGTGGGCTTACGTGTGTGTGGCAGGTCAGTGTCCCGTGTTTTGCCTGTGAGAATGTGAGACAGTGGAACATGCTGTCAGGGTGGGGGGGGGGGGGGGGGGGGGGGGTGTATCAGGTCTTCTGACCCTACGCTGAAAATATTTGTCAAATTTTACCAGCCGAAAGGGGAAATTTAAAACCACATGGTGTCTGTGCTTCATTAACTGCAGCCTATGGATGGACACACACACACACACACACACACACACGCACACACTCACACACACACACACACACACACACACACACACACTCACACACACACTCACACACACACACATGCACACACACACACACACACACACACTCACACACACACACATGCACACACACACACACACACACACACACATGCACACACACACACACACACACACACACATGCACACAGTGTACAGGATGCAGCTATACAGTCATCATACAGTCAGTGTACACTCAGTGACCACATTATTAGATAGACCTATACACCAGCCAATCATCTGGCAGCAACTGCATAAAATGCATAAAAACATGCAGACGTGGTCAAGAGGTTCAGCTGTTTTTCCGACCAAATGTCAGAACTGAGAAGAGATGTGATCGAAGTGGCTTTGACGGTGGAATGATTGTTGGTGCCAGGCAGGGTGGTTTGAGTATCACGACAATCTCTAGATTTTGCATAGAATGGTGCGGAAAACAAAAAACACCCAGTGAGCTGACACGCCTTGTTAATGAGAGAGGTCTGAGGAGAAGGGCCCGACTGGTCGAAGCTGGCAGGAAGGTGACAGTAATGCAAATAACCACACATTACAACAGTGGTATGCAGAAGAGCATCTCTGAACACACAACGCGTCAAACCGCCAAGTGGACAGGCTAAAGCAGCAGAAGACTTAATAAGTGTTCACTATATGTTGCAATGTATTCTCACACATCATCGTCACCATGTGCTGCGAAGAATTAAGATTTGTATCTCCTTATGGAATGCGCTTCTAATGTGTGGGGGGTGTACTTATCAAGACAAGAACCTGTGGGAGGTTTTTAATGTATTTCTGTAAAAAAATTAGCAGAAAAATGACAGACAAGACCAAAGGAATGTGATTCCTGACTTGCCTGTCCAGATAAGAAACACCAATAAGCCTCTCCCTTTAATAGATTACAGTGAGATGTGCACTATGAGGGGGGCTTTTTCGCTTGGTGGGGTGTGTGAGTGGCACTTTGGTGCCCTGCCCGCACCGGTGACCAGCGGATAAACTCCAGGATTATAAAGATTCAGCTGTTTGAGCCCGGGCAAGCGTTTCACTCACCCTCCACGGAATACTCCCTTTCTTATTTCTCCTTTTCATTTTCCTTTTTTCTATCTTGTCAAATATCATTATTTGTGAGGGTATGAGGGGGTGGGGGGGGGTGCCGTTAAAAGGTCTGTGGTATAAAAAAAAAAAACAACAAAAAAAAAGGAAGCAGAAAACAGGGGGCCGTTGTGACTTACTGGCTCTCCGGGGAGCGCTATCTGCCATCGGGGAATCCGTCTGACCCCCCCGCGCCCCCCACCCCCCCGGCCTCCCGGACCACGGATCGACTTCAGATCTTTTAGAAAAATCTCCAGCGCTGGCTTCACGGAGCGGAGGCCGGGAAGATCCCTGGGCCCGATAGCGGCGGCTACAGAAGCCTGGGAGTTTCTGTTTGCATGCTGGAATTTCAGGTCTGCGGTGGGGGGGAGTGGGGGGCGGTAGGTAATGGTCTGGCTCATGTGTGCTGGTTCTCCGGTTGGCAGCGGCGTGGACTAATGACTGAGGGGCAGAGGATTAGGATCTTGGGACGGGACGCACCTGGTCTGCCCGCAAGAGAGATCCTTTATCACCCCAATCCCAGCTGCGGTGGAAGGTCACGGAATGGAGTGGCAGTGGAAGGTCACGGAATGGTGTCACAGTGGAAGGTCACGGAATGGTGTCACAGTGGAAGGGCACGGAATGGAGACGCAGTGGAAGGTCACGGAATGGAGACGCAGTGGAAGGTCATGGAATGGAGACGCAGTGGAAGGTCACAGAATGGAGTGGCAGTGGAAGGTCACGGAATGGAGTGGCAGTGGAAGTTCACGGAATGGAGACGCAGTGGAAGGTCACGGAATGGAGTCGCAGTGGAAGGTCACGGAATGGAGTCGCAGTGGAAGGTCACGGAATGGAGTGGCAGTGGAAGGTCACGGAATGGAGTCGCAGTGGAAGGTCACGGAATGGAGTGGCAGTGGAAGGTCACGGAATGGAGTGGCAGTGGAAGGGCACAGGATGGAGCTGGAGTAGAAGGTCAGAATCCTGCTCGGCACTTAGGGGAAATCATTTTTTAGCTGTACAATAGAGAGAACAGCCAAGCACAGCAGCAGGCCAGCTGGACATTGAACCTGTGTTACCATGACAGTGTTATGGCAACATCAACAGACATTTCTGTATTTCTGGATGGGTCTCTTGGGGGGCAAAGTGGTCAATCAATAAATCAATCAGATATATTTTTGTAACACACAAAGCCATGATGTCACAATTCATATGATTTTACAGCTGTGACTTAATGTTTTATCAGATCTGAATTATTGTGGATAAAAGTTATTAGTACCCCAGCCCACAGCCCCATCAAAACAATGGCTGGGTCCAGTTCCACTCTCACACATTCCCTTCCCTTGTTGTCCTCGAGGGAGGTATTTCCTGACTACATTTGTGACATGCAACAAGCAAACTTAACAGGTCCCCTGCAAGGGAGGACAGAAAATGAACAAACCTAAATGGAACTGAACGACCCTCACACTCTATACAGGAAGTGCTACCCCATAGTAACCTCGGGTAAGTATTATATTTTTCCGTAGGATGACTATGGAATGTTCGTGAATAATACATAACAACCACCCTAGTTTATTTTTAGTGGCAATAAAAACACACCAGCAGTCTCTTATAAAACACTACTGAGCATTTCTTAAACCTCACTCAAAAGCACAAACAAAAAAACATTTAGGCTAAAGTATCATGATGAATTCTGAATTATTAACAGCCATCCCAAACTCATCCTACAAAATATATCGTCTTTTCCATTTGAAAGTGCAGTGATTCGCTCCTCTCTTCACACAGGGAACATTGCATTATGGGATTACCATTGGAAGGTAATCGAGGGAGCAAGGGAATATAATCACTCCCCCCACTTTCATAATTTGGAACCGAACCCCACTTGGCGTGGCCTATATTTTATCCTGGCATTTTAGGGATTCCCCCCTTGGAGCAAATCCAAAATTCTGATTTGAATCCAGCCAATTGCTCTTCAGATGTCTGAATATGAACAATAAAGTCCAGTCAGAGTCTATCCCTGGGGTTTCTCCTGCTTACAGCTTATTAACCCTCCCAACCCTTTATTTATTTTGGATTATTTCACGTTTTAAAAATAATTTGACTATTTCCTTACAGTCTTTACTCCTTGTTTTTGTTCCTTATTGGTTTTCTTTTGTATAAAAATTCCTGTCCATTTAATCCTTAATCTTGGTTTCTGTAATGTCTGCATACAGTGTTTTCATTGACAAAATCTCTAACTGCTTTCCACCATTATTACTCATTTCCTGTTCCAATCTTGCAAAAGAAAGGAACAGAAATGAAATACAGTGATTGGAGGAGAAAGTAAGAAAGAAAGAAAGCAAGAACACCAGGTGATTAAGACAGATAGCTTACCCATAATCCTCTCCACTGTACTCTCCGCTGGACTGTGGGAACACGATTTGACCATATTGTTTTGGGTCTTTTTTTTTTGTGCATGCATTTCAAGACTTTGTTTTTCACCATGGGAAAGATTAGTGTACGGAGGGATTAAGTCCATAGGGGGAGAAAAAAAGGGCATTTTTTTTCTCCCAATGTTTAGTAAAAGGGATTTGCGGCCTTCACAGAATCCCAGACACAAAGGAGCGCGGTCGTTCCGGGAGGTTCCGGGAGGTTCCGCAGAGGCGGTGGGCCACACGGACCGAGTCAACATTCCACACCGAGACCTGGGGTCAGGCCTCATATTAATCTGACTTTTACATACGATACGGCACTGCAGTCACATGAGCGCCTCCAGAGCAGGCATGACGGTGACCGTGCGCACGTACACACACTCACACACACACACACACACACACACACACACACACACATACACACACACACAAACACACACACTCACAAACACACGTACACACACACACACGTACACACACACACTCACACTCACACACACACTCACACTCACATACGTACACACACACACACACACGTACACACACACTCACACGTACACACACACACTCACACTCACACACACACTCACACTCACATACGTACACACACACACACACACACACACACGTACACACGCACACACACACACACACACACACACTCACACACACACACACACACACGTACACTCACATACGTACACACACACACACTCACACTCACACACACACACTCACACTCACATACGTACACACACACACTCACATACGTACACACACACACACACACACACTCACACGCACGCACACCCACACACACACACACACGCACACACACACACACACTCACACACTCACACACACACACACGCACACTCACATACGTACACACACACACACTCACACTCACACACACACACTCACACTCACATACGTACACACACACACACTCACATACGTACACACACACACACACACACACACTCACACGCACGCACACCCACACACACACACACACGCACACACACACACACACGTACACACACACTCACACACACACTCACACTCACATACGTACACACACACACACTCACACACACTCACATACGTACACACACACACACACACACACTCACACGCACGCACACCCACACACACACACACGCACACACACACAGACACGCACATACATACACACACACGCACACACACACAAACACGTACACACACACGCACGCACACACACACACACACTCACACACGCACACACACACGTACTCACACACACTCACACACGCACACACGTACACACACATACACACACGCACACACACACACGTACACACACACACACACACACATATGCACACACACACATACACACACACACATACACACACGCACACACACACACTCACATACACACACACACACAAAGGACCCTTGTGACACAAGTTGCTTGCTTACGTAAAGGTTTACGGTCAACCTGCGGTTAGGTTGAAAGCAAGAGTGGTCAGGAGCTGGAGCCGGGAAGGGGGGGTGGGGGGTGGTGTGGGGTATTTAACTGAAAACATATTCACGACATTGTCATTTTAAGGGAGCTTGTAATCACGAGAAATGTAGGCTATATAAGAATCCATACTGTGTATAAAAACAGACATATCTTGCATGCATAAGTGTTCACACCCTTTTTCTTGGCAAACCTTAATTAGTTCCAGTGGAGTGGGGCGGAGGGGGACTATTATCAAAGTCGCACACAAAGTCACTGTGTGAGATCATAGTTCACAAAAGTATTTTTCAGAAAAAAATTCAGAAAAGCTAACAGTCAGGGATTCAACAAGTTTGATGGAAAAAAGTTCCATAAAACCTCATTAAAAACCTTCTTTCACACTCCATTTGGGATTTGAGCCATTTTTCCCTGGTAACAGCTCTGTTGTTGCTGTCAGAACCGTACAGGCCCGGTTTTCTTTCTCTTTTAAATGTGAACGCTCGAGAAAAACGCTGCAGGAGATGCACTTAACATGAGCATCCTTAGAGTCCCCGGGGGGTGATCTTTAAAATGAAATGCCTCCATTTCGATAACGCTCCCCTAACCTGTCCCCCTCCTTGGCATTCCGTTCGTCCGTCCGCCTGTCTGTCCGCGTGAAAGAGAGGGCACACCTGTCTGCCAGACCACAGCAGGACCTGTCTATTACCCAGAGTCCTTCAGGGCTTCAGACATGATGCTGCAGTTTGCCTCTCTCATTACCGGAGAGGGGAGAAGGGGGCACGCACCACAGCGGGGAAGCGATTCGATTTCAGCCGGCCCAGAACCGGAGAACTGAAAACGCCAGGTCACCCTCCCCTCGCCCCCCCGCCATTAAGACATGCTCAGAATAGCGCCGGCTTCATTTCTTTATGAGAGCCGGCCGGTGTCTGACGCGGATGCCTCCATTTTGTTTCCTGTGTTCCCTCTCAGAGCAGAGTCAACATCCTCCGGCTGCCCTTATGTCATTCTGCATTGCATTTTAGCCATCACTC
The DNA here is from genome assembly GCF_963514075.1 of Conger conger. Taxonomy (NCBI): domain Eukaryota; kingdom Metazoa; phylum Chordata; class Actinopteri; order Anguilliformes; family Congridae; genus Conger; species Conger conger. Next base: position 12,282,654 of record NC_083770.1, read on the forward strand.
GCTCACACAGGTCCCAGCAGATTACTTATTATTCAAATAATAATGTGTTATTTAGCTGACGCTTTTATCCAAAGCGACAGTTGATTCGACAATCCCCCCCCCGGAGCAATGTTGGGTTAAAGGGCCCAACAGCTGTGTTGCATCTTATCGTGGATCTACATCATGGAGGCTTGAACCACCAGCCTCCTGGGTCCCAGTCATGTATCTTAGCCACTAGGCTACAGGCTGGCCCAGTCATGTACCTTAGCCACTAGGCTACAGGCTGTCCCAGTCATGTACCTTAGCCACTAGGCTACAGGCTGTCCCAGTCATGTACCTTAGCCACTAGGCTACAGGCTGTCCCAGTCATGTACCTTAGCCACTAGGCTACAGGCTGGCCCAGTCATGTACCTTAGCCACTAGGCTACAGGCTGTCCCAGTCATGTACCTTAGCCACTAGGCTACAGGCTGGCCCAGTCATGTACCTTAGCCACTAGGCTACAGGCTGTCCCAGTCATGTACCTTAGCCACTAGGCTACAGGCTGGCCCAGTCATGTACCTTAGCCACTAGGCTACAGGCTGGCCCAGTCATGTACCTTAGCCCCTAGGCTACAGGCTGGCCCAGTCATGTACCTTAGCCCCTAGGCTACAGGCTGTCCCAGTCATGTACCTTAGCCACTAGGCTACAGGCTGGCCCAGTCATGTACCTTAGCCACTAGGCTACAGGCTGGCCCAGTCATGTACCTTAGCCACTAGGCTACAGGCTGGCCCAGTCATGTACCTTAGCCACTAGGCTACAGGCTGGCCCAGTCATGTACCTTAGCCACTAGACTACAGGCTGTCCCAGTCATGTACCTTAGCCACTAGGCTACAGGCTGGCCCAGTCATGTACCTTAGCCACTAGGCTACAGGCTGGCCCAGTCATGTACCTTAGCCACTAGGCTACAGGCTGGCCCAGTCATGTACCTTAGCCACTAGGCTACAGGCTGGCCCAGTCATGTACCTTAGCCACTAGGCTACAGGCTGGCCCAGTCATGTACCTTAGCCACTAGGCTACAGGCTGTCCCAGTCATGTACCTTAGCCACTAGGCTACAGGCTGGCCCAGTCATGTACCTTAGCCACTAGGCTACAGGCTGGCCCAGTCATGTACCTTAGCCACTAGGCTACAGGCTGTCCCAGTCATGTACCTTAGCCACTAGGCTACAGGCTGGCCCAGTCATGTACCTTAGCCACTAGGCTACAGGCTGGCCCAGTCATGTACCTTAGCCACTAGGCTACAGGCTGGCCCAGTCATGTACCTTAGCCACTAGGCTACAGGCTGTCCCAGTCATGTACCTTAGCCACTAGGCTACAGGCTGGCCCAGTCATGTACCTTAGCCACTAGGCTACAGGCTGGCCCAGTCATGTACCTTAGCCACTAGGCTACAGGCTGGCCCAGTCATGTACCTTAGCCACTAGGCTACAGGCTGGCCCAGTCATGTACCTTAGCCACTAGGCTACAGGCTGGCCCAGTCATGTACCTTAGCCACTAGGCTACAGGCTGTCCCAGTCATGTACCTTAGCCACTAGGCTACAGGCTGGCCCAGTCATGTACCTTAGCCACTAGGCTACAGGCTGGCCCAGTCATGTACCTTAGCCACTAGGCTACAGGCTGTCCCAGTCATGTACCTTAGCCACTAGGCTACAGGCTGGCCCAGTCATGTACCTTAGCCACTAGGCTACAGGCTGGCCCAGTCATGTACCTTAGCCACTAGGCTACAGGCTGTCCCAGTCATGTACCTTAGCCACTAGGCTACAGGCTGGCCCATGCTGCTGACTGGGGAAGACATTATTTTAGGCTTGCTGAGGGCTCTGTCATACAGACAAACCTCTCCTTCCACTGCGCCCTGATACCCTTCCTGAGATGGATGAGTTAATAAACAGACCAAACCTGCCATACATGATTCAGTTCAGGTGATGTGTGTGTGTGTGTGACTGCAAGTCACGACCAATGGAATGCAGTCTTTTAAAATATGCAGTCAACAAAAACCTCCCAGAATGCAATGGGGTTAGAAGGGAACATTAGCAGTAAAACAGAACCTCAGGTCTCACTTCCTTATGAAGTGCCTCTGAATGGGGACCATGTGAAATTATGCAGTATGTTCATTTTTGGGTGAGAAATGATTTACGTGTGCGTAATAACTTCTGGGAAGTAGGGATCAATGCACGTACGGCTGACTGCATATCGGCAACGTTTTTTCTCTCCTTCTAAACCACGGAGTCGGTTTCTTCCGAACACTACACAAACCTCATGTTTCTATCTACATGACAAATCATTTTAAAATAAATTCCCCGCCACTGTCGGGCTCACCATTGGCCTTCCGCCTCTCCCGCATCGATCGGCGGCCGCGGATCAGTTCATCGTCTCCGTCTCGTCGCCGATACCGCGCGGCGTCCGCCGTCTCCCAACACCGCTGATGAACATCCGGCGCGGAAGCGGAGAACCGGTTCGGTCCGGAAAGACGTCCTCGGCGTTTGCGGGAGATTTATATTCACGCATCCGGAGGGGAAATGAGGCGGTTGTTTGTGGATCGGGCCGGGGCCTTGTTAGAGCGCGCGGTCATTAGGCGCGTAATTGCGGGAGAGCGAGCGCTGTGGTGGGCGTGTTACTGCGCTCCCCGGGCCCACAAAACGGCTCTGCAGAGCCACTCCACTCCGATCCAATCCACTCTCTCCGCTGCCAGAGAAAACAGGGACAGCAACAACAACAACAACAACAGCAGCAACAGCAGCAGTGACAACAACAACAACAGAAAAAGCTTTCACTCTCGACAACGTCGGAACGACCCTTGAAAGCGATTAATGTCTGTAGGTTCTCTCTCGCCGTTTATCGTTTGTCGTAAATAAAATTGCGGCAGGGGCTTCGTTTTATTTGACTAATAGAGGAAGCGAAATCAAACTTATTCGGAACTAATGTGCGTTGTTAAAATTGCAGGCGCTATTGTAAAAATCTTAGCAGTGAAAGTTTCATGAAGTACCTGCATATAATGTTTTATGAGCGCATTTATGGCACATGATGCCTTAAGAATGCAAAACAAGTATTGTACAACACAGATTATTATGGTTCGTTTCTGTAGTCCAGCCTCGCTATCTGTCAAGAAATCTGAAAATCAACATACTCAAATATAATAAAGGTACCCTGGATGTATAATGCCGTTTATGACTGTATGGCAGTTATAATGTCTCTTCACCCTGAAATACTTAAAGAATCACTACTTATTCAGCTATCTCAGTTTCTACAAACATGTAAAACTAGTAAAATCCCTTATGTCGTTATTCATTGTGCACTAGGACTATAATAACTCTACAACATAAACTGCTTTTTAACTGTAATTCTAGTCTGTTTTCTTGCCGGATGATACTAAAGACTTAATATACTCCCCAGAAGATCAAGTGATTAGATTTTTTTTATTTAATGTTTGCCTTTCATCAGATTCACACAGTCTTTTATTTAAGCTGCAGCCAACTCCAGCGCATGTTCTTTTGAGATGTCCATTGCATTGACATCTAAATAAAAGCTTTGATGCGCTGACTCGGTCATTTTGCTGGTGCGGGATTTGGAGCACTGTGTTGTGACAGGGCGAAGCTTTAACGGCACGCACAGTTAGGGTTGGGTTACAGTTTTAATGGAGCGACTCAGGACTCTTTGTCTCCTGTGAACGCAGTCTCACAACACAAACACCAGTCATTCAGGTCCTGTCTCCTCGCTGACCTCAATGTGAAGGCTGACTCTTTTTTCAAGAATGTCTTGTTCATAAAAATGAAAAATAAACCACTTACTAGTCAATTTTTCAAAGCGTGTGGTGAAAGGACTGATGGTAGCAGAGATGAGTGCAGTGTTTGAAAGACAGGCCCGCCCAGTAAGCGAGAAAGAGCCAATAATATTTCTTCTGCCTCTGGGGTAGAGCTGCCTTCAGTACATATTTTCTTTACGATTTTGCTAACATGCATTTACACCTCTGATTACTGTTACAAGACACAAACAGGAGTAGCAACTTTAAACAAGCGGTAACCCACTGTCCAGGTGGTTTAACTTGGTGGTCTAACTTTGGGACCCACTTGCCATAAGGTTTTTGTTGTAACTAGGAACTTACACACCTGATTTAATGCCTGGATCAATCAAAGTACAAAACATGCCCTTGAATGGTTAAATCAGGTGTGCGAGTTCCTGGTTACAACAAAAAAAACATCTACAACTCCCAAGGACTGGTGTTGAGAGACACTGGTTCTCATAGACTTCTGCTTTCACCTGTTAGGTAGAAATCAGAGTTATTAAAACTTAAAACAATACTTTTTTTTATTAAGGACAGAGCGCACTGTCCTTAATATGAATATGAATGTGGGACGTAACCTCCACATCCGGTACTAAATCACGGCGAAAACACTTTGCGATTCCAGAATAAAAGTGTCAGCGACAGTGACACATGTTATTACCGGTGAGATACGGGCGTGTTGACGAATCCGGATCGATTAATCATCCCGGTTATGAACGACACGCCTGAAATGAGCCTTTTCTATGCATATGTTATATCGAATAAACACAATGTCTGCTCGGAGTTGTTGGGTCGCTGTGTCGGAGCGGCAACAGGACGTGGAATTATGAACGCTTGCCGTGCATCTCCTTTTTTAATAAAACACATTTCCGTATGAAAATGAATAATAACACGAATTCATAAACAAGCTCTGCCATATGGGACTTGTGTGTGTGTGTGTGTGTGTGTGTGTTCTATGTTAGCGTGAGGTACATTCATTTCTGTAATGACATAGCGTTTACACATATTCCTCTGGGAACATTGTGTCTCACCTCTGAAAGAAGTGCAATATGTTTGTGCGTGCATATACGGTATTTGTTTGTCAGAGCATATGAGTGTGTGTATACATGTGCGTGTGTGTGTGTGTTGGTGTTAGAGATAGAACCTGGGTGTGTCTAGTGTGTTTGCGTGGGTATGTGTATATGTACATATAGAGTATGTTGCTTTGTATGCACATGTATGTACTGTATGTATGTATGTATGCGTGTAGTTTGACATGTCTGCATCGTGTGTAGGGATATGTGGGGTTTTGTGCGTGCGTGTACATATGTATGTGAACATACATGTATGCATGCACACGTGTGCCTTCCTGAGAGTGCATGCAGCAGAAATGCGTTGGGAGACTAGGGCTCTGACACTGGAATGATCTTTGAGCTTCTTTGAGAGATTGCTCCCCCCCTCCCCCCAAGCAGAGGGGTCAGGAAGAGATTGACAGCCCCCAGCCCATCAGCCCCCCCCCCCCTCAGCCAGGAGGAGCCCCCCCGTGGCCTCAGTGCAGTAACCTGATCGATCTCACCTTCACCCCCCTCCCGTCAAAAAAGGTCTGATCCAAGGGCCCTGTCAATCACAAACCGGCCGACGCCCCTCTTCCATCTTTCTTTCACCTTCTCTCCCTCTCTCTCTCCCTCACTCCCTCCATCCATCTCTCCCACTCCCTTTCTTCCTCCATCTTTCTCTCTCCCCATCTCCACTTCCCTCTCACGCACTCCCTCCCCCCTCTCCATCTTTCTCCACATCCTTCTGTTTCTCCTCCCCTCTCCCTCACCCCTCTCTCCATCTCTCTCTCTCCCCATCCTTCTGTTTCTCCTCCCCTCTCCCTCACCCCTCTCTCCATCTCTCTCTCTCCCCATCCTTCTGTTTCTCCTCCCCTCTCCCTCACCCCTCTCTCCATCTCTCTCTCCCCATCCTTCTGTTTTTTCTCCCTCATCCGCCTCTCTCTCTCTCTACCTATCTTTCTCTCTCTCCCCAACCTTCTGTCTCCACTTTCCTCTCCCTCACTCCCTCCCCCATCCATCCCTCTTTCCTCATCCTTCAGCCTCCCTCTTTCTTCCTCTCCCTCACTCCCTCCCCCCCTCTCCATCCCTCTTTCCTCATCCTTCTCTCCCTCCCTCCCCTCCGTGTGGGTGTCACTCTCAGGGCCGAGCTCATACACACGTTATTATTTTCATAATGGCTGGCTGTCCGGTAGTCACTGTCGGACACGGATCTACGCAGCCGGGATAATGGGATCCGAGGGGGAAAACCCCAGAACCTCGGAGAAACGCTCGACCGAGCCGAGCGATCGAAGCCATCAAACACGCCTCTCCCCCCGCTTTCCACTCGACGGATGGAACGACGCCCGATCCCTTTCCCAAATCAATCCCCCTGACACGCCACATAGTCATTCCGTCATGCATTAACAGCTTTATTACAGCCTGTTTTATTAAAACCTTTTGGCTCGACGATTGAGTTTTGAGCTTGTAGCGTGTAGAGAAAGGTTAGAAAAATACCCTGGCTTCAAAATTAAGACCACCCTCAGCCAGACTGCGACTGGAACTAAGAATTTGGAAGACAGTGATTTATCGGTGCGTGTGTGACAACGTGATTTATCGGCGAGTGTGTGTGTGACAATGTGATTTATCGGTGTGTGTGATGTCACGGCTGTGGACTGCAGCAGGTATGATGGGGTGTCCGCTTAGGGGTCAAAAGCCAATCACACGTAAGAGCGGATCAAGAGTACCTGCAACTTCTACAGACAACCTCCCGCCCTTAAGCCAAAACACAGGCCCAAGCACATGCCCAAATACGGAACTAAAACTTCAACGGATAACAGGCAATTTAAAAAAGAAATAATTCACCAACACCCTGAACCAATCTGCTCAAAATGTGTCATGGGCTTTGACTTTTTTTGACAAAAATGAAAATAAGTGTTACTGTAGTTTTTCCGCTTCTGAAAGAAAGATTGGTGATCGCCGTGTTTGCCAAACTGTGGCTTAAATGAAGAAAAGTTGCATTTATTAATTGAAAGTTAAGGACAAATGTTGAATTGAATCCCAGCCGCATTGTAAATCATTCACACATGAACACACATGCTCAAAATGCACACAATCACAGAAATATTCAGGAAGTGGAACAGATTATTTTTAAGGCGCACAAAAACACGGGCACTCTATAGAAGTGTGTAAAGTAAGTATAAGTAAATCTGAACAAGTATTTTAGTCTTTAGACTTTGAATGTTATTTGTATTACTTTTTGCTCAATAAAACTATTGCCAATAAAAATATCACCAGTGAGGTGAGACAGTTTGACTTTTCCCAATGGGCAAAGAAAATCAAGCAAGTGAAGCAAGTGAAACAGCAACTTGACACGAGCTAATATTATCTACTTGAGAGAAAAAGATATGATTTTAGGTCTCATTAGGAGACTAAATCACGTGTAAAGACAGGGTGTTTGGCGGTGTGCGTGTCCGGAGCAGGGAGCAGGGGCTGGAGCACGGAGCGTGGGGCGGGTTGAAGCGCGCAGATTAATGGGGGAAGTGTCACTCCCTCCTGCGGCTCGAGGCTCGTGCGTCCGCACCTCATTAACCGCACATCCGTCACACCGCCGCGGCGCCGGGTGAGGGAGCCGGTCAGGGGCCGAGCGACCTCACGCCGGGACCAGCGCTGGCACCGCTACGGGCGAGTCATCTCCATCACCTCTGCCCTGCTTCTCACATCCACTCACACACGTCATCTCCATCACCTCTGCCCTGCTTCTCACATCCACTCAGACACGTCATCTCCATCACCTCTCTGCCCTGCTTCTCACATCCACTCACACACGTCATCTCCATCACCTCTCTGCCCTGCTTCTCACATCCACTCACACACGTCATCTCCATCACCTCTCTGTCCTGCTTCTCACATCCACTCACACGTCATCTCCATCACCTCTCTGCCCTGCTTCTCACATCCAAACTCACACGTCATCTCCATCACCTCTCGGCCCTGCTTCTCACTTCCACTCACACACGTCATCTCCATCACCTCTGCCCTGCTTCTCACATCCACTCAGACACGTCATCTCCATCACCTCTCTGCCCTGCTTCTCACATCCACTCACACACGTCATCTCCATCACCTCTCTGCCCTGCTTCTCACATCCACTCACACACGTCATCTCTATCACCTCTCGGGCCTGCTTCTCACATCCACTCACACACGTCATCTCCATCACCTCTGCCCTGCTTCTCACATCCACTCACACACGTCATCTCCATCACCTCTCTGCCCTGCTTCTCACATCCACTCACACACATCATCTCCATCACCTCTCAGGCCTGCTTCTCACATCCACTCACACACGTCATCTCCATCACCTCTGCCCTGCTTCTCACATCCACTCACACACGTCATCTCCATCACCTCTCTGCCCTGCTTCTCATATCCACTCACACACGTCATCTCCATCACCTCTCGGGCCTGCTTCTCACATCCACTCACACACGTCATCTCCATCACCTCTGCCCTGCTTCTCACATCCACTCACACACGTCATCTCCATCACCTCTCTGCCCTGCTTCTCACATCCACTCACACACGTCATCTCCATCACCTCTGCCCTGCTTCTCACATCCACTCACACACGTCATCTCCATCACCTCTCTGCCCTGCTTCTCACATCCACTCACACGTCATCTCCATCACCTCTGCCCTGCTTCTCACATCCACTCACACACGTCATCTCCATCACCTCTCTGCCCTGCTTCTCACATCCACTCACACACGTCATCTCCATCACCTCTCTGCCCTGCTTCTCACATCCACTCACACACGTCATCTCCATCACCTCTCTGCCCTGCTTCTCACATCCGCTCACACACGTCATCTCCATCACCTCTCTGCCCTGCTTCTCACATCCACTCACACACGTCATCTCCATCACCTCTCTGCCCTGCTTCTCACATCCACTCACACACGTCATCTCCATCACCTCTCTGCCCTGCTTCTCACATCCACTCAGACACGTCATCTCCATCACCTCTCGGCCCTGCTTCTCACATCCACTCACACACGTCATCTCCATCACCTCTCTGCCCTGCTTCTCACATCCACTCACACACGTCATCTCCTCATCTCCATCACCTCTGCCCTGCTTCTCACATCCACTCACACACGTCATCTCCATCACCTCTCTGCCCTGCTTCTCACATCCACTCAGACACGTCATCTCCATCACCTCTCGGCCCTGCTTCTCACATCCACTCACACACGTCATCTCCATCACCTCTCTGCCCTGCTTCTCACATCCACTCACACACGTCATCTCCTCATCTCCATCACCTCTGCCCTGCTTCTCACATCCACTCACACACGTCATCTCCATCACCTCTGCCCTGCTTCTCACATCCACTCACACACGTCATCTCCATCACCTCTCTGCCCTGCTTCTTACATCCACTCACACATGTCATCTCCATCACCTCTCTGCCCTGCTTCTCACATCCAAACTCACACACGTCTCCATCACCTCTCTGCCCTGCTTCTTACATCCACTCACACACGTCATCTCCATCACCTCTCTGCCCTGCTTCTCACATCCAAACTCTGACACGTCATCTCCATCACCTCTCTGCCCTGCTTCTCACATCCAAACTCACACACGTCTCCATCACCTCTCTGCCCTGCTTCTTACATCCACTCACACACGTCATCTCCATCACCTCTCTGCCCTGCTTCTCACATCCAAACTCACACACGTCATCTCCATCACCTCTCTGCCCTGCTTCTCACATCCAAACTCACACACGTCATCTCCATCACCTCTCTGCCCTGCTTCTCACATCCACTCACACGTCATCTCCATCACCTCTCTGCCCTGCTTCTCCCATCCAAACTCAGACACGTCATCTCCATCACCTCTCTGCCCTGCTTCTCCCATCCAAACTCATAAACGCTCTGTTTGAGTGACACATCTGGATGTGTTGCCAAAATGACAAATAGATACTGTAGATGACATACACTGAAAACACCCCACCCTCAACAATGAATGTTAGTTTCCTCTCTCTCCCTCCCTCCCGCTCTCACTCCTTCCTTGTCTCACTATACTCCTTTTCCTCCCTCCTTCCCTCTCCCCTTTCACCTCTTACCTCCTGTTGTGTCTCCTGTCTCCACCATTCTCCCTCTCACTCCTTCCTTCTCTCACATGACTGTCCTTTCTCTCCCTCCTTCCCTCTCACTCCATTCTTTCCTCTCTCTCTTTGCTCTCCCTCCATCCCTCTCTACCTCTCTCCCCTCTTTCATTCTCCCTCTTTCCCTCTCTCCCCCTTTACTCTCACCCTCCCTCTCTCTCCCTCAAATTAAAATTCAGAATGCTTTATTGGCATGAAAAGATACAGCTTATGCCACCAAAGCCCAAAGAACATATAAAGAACATACAGCTTTGAACACATGAACATACAGCACATGTGGACATACAGTTTACATGTATACATGTATAGGCCTACCCAATTAGGCTCACTGGTTCCTTCTTCCTCTCTCCCTCTCCCCTTCCATCTCCCTCTCTCTCTCCCTTTCTCTCCATCCCTCTCTCCCCCTCTCCCTCCCTCCTTCCCTCCCATCTCTCTCGCCTTCCCCCCCTCCCCTTCCCTCCCTCTCTCCCTCTCTCCCTCCCCCCTCCCTCCCTCCATCTCTCTCTCTTTTTCCCTCTCTCTCAGGCCAGCATTCACACAGAGCCGGGCTCCGCTGTGCGCCTCTCCCCTGTCATTAATTACAGCGAGAGCTCTGTGATTTTTTCCCTGACACCCCGCCACCCTCCGTAGGGGGACAGAAATCCAGGTCCCGCCGTTTGATAGCTTGATGAAAGAATAAAACGAATGCTTGTGTACGAGAGAGGTAATTTACGGCTCCCTACAGCTGTGTACACAGGATAATGGCGAATATCTTTTTTTATTCTTCTTTTGTAGCTTTTATAAACCCGGGGTAAGATTTGTTACGGTGGGAATAGGCAGGGAATGCATCTGAACGGCGTTGTAATAAGCAGGCGACTGTAAATAACGCGCCGGGGCAGCAGGGTGGCTTCTCTGGCCGCCGGCTTCCAGTGCATCAAAGGTGGACGTCGCCACGCTCCCTGAAACAGGTCCGCTGGGTACCCCCGGAATCAGACCCCCGGGGAGCCAGAGCAGATTTAATCTGCGGTCGCATAGCACGCCGCCCGATGGTTTTATCAGATGGGAAACTAATGAAGACGACAGCCAGCGAGTAAAGTCGGCTTGACGTGCAACCTGAAGCCGTAGCGGGAACTTGTCACTAAAGCCCAGTTACATCAGCCTGATTGGATCTAGAATGCTGGCTGCATTGGCAGAGTACATGGCTGATTTAGCCTTCCCAGAATGCCCTCTGCTCAGAGAGTTTTCCTGACAGATTAATTCACAAATTTGTGTGTGCATTTGCGCTTTTTCTGTCGTGTTTACTTTTCAGGTTGAGAAGATGTAGAAGGGCTTTGCAGTGGCTCAGTCAGTAAAGACTATCACAAAGACTCTTAGTATTAGCATATGCTGGGCCCTAAGGAGTGACAGAGCCAGGAAAGGCTTAGCATTAGCATAACTGGGCCCTATAGTGTAACTCAGTCTGTAAAGACTTTTAGCATTAGCATAGGCTGGACCCTATAGTGTAACTCAGTCTGTAAAGGCTCTTAGCATTAGCATAGGCTGGGCCCTATAGTGTAACTCAGTCTGTAAAGGCTCTTAGCATTAGCATAGGCTGGGCCCTATAGTGTAACTCAGTCTGTAAAGGCTCTTAGCATTAGCATAGGCTGGGCCCTATAGTGTAACTCAGTCTGTAAAGACTCTTAGCATTAGCATAGGCTGAGCCCTTTAGAGTAACACAGTAATTAAAGGCTCTTAGCGTTAGCATAGGCTGGGCCCAATAGAGTAACACAGTACTTAAAGGCTCTTAGCGTTAGCATAGGCTGGGCCCAATAGAGAAACACAGTACTTAAAGGCTCTTAGCGTTAGCATAGGCTGGGCCCTATAGAGTAACACAGTACTTAAAGGCTCTTAGCGTTAGCATAGGCTGGGCCCTATAGAGTAACACAGTACTTAAAGGCTCTTAGCGTTAGCATAGGCTGGGCCCAATAGAGAAACACAGTACTTAAAGGCTCTTAGCGTTAGCATAGGCTGGGCCCTATAGAGTAACACAGTACTTAAAGGCTCTTAGCGTTAGCATAGGCTGGGCCCTATAGAGTAACACAGTACTTAAAGGCTCTTAGCGTTAGCATAGGCTGGGCCCTATAGAGTAACACAGTACTTAAAGGCTCTTAGCGTTAGCATAGGCTGGGCCCAATAGAGTAACACAGTACTTAAAGGCTCTTAGCGTTAGCATAGGCTGGGCCCTATAGAGTAACACAGTACTTAAAGGCTCTTAGCGTTAGCATAGGCTGGGCCCTATAGAGTAACACAGTACTTAAAGGCTCTTAGCGTTAGCATAGGCTGGGCCCTATAGAGTAACACAGTACTTAAAGGCTCTTAGCGTTAGCATAACTGGGCCCTGTAGCCGCAGGTTGGAGACGGGGCTGAGGTGCCGCCGTGAGGGAGACAGACCGTGACCGCAGGCCCACAGCCCCGACACCTCCACGTTGTTTAAATCGATGGCCGTCCGGCACTTCTGACACCCCGCCCGAGACTTCAGCAGCCGGCCACGCCCCGCCGATCAAACCGGCCCCCCGATCCGATCGAGAGCCCCCCCCCCCCAACTCTCTCAAGTCAAAACCGCCCGATTTCAATCTCGCCACCTCCACCGCCCCCCGCCCCCCCCGCCCGACTCTTCTTTTTAATTTGCGTTGAGATTATTTATTTATTTATTTATTTTCCCCCGCCTGCCACAGCCAAAGATCAAAGTAAATGAAAGGCTTTCTGTGTTTGGCTAAATCAGCCGTAGCTAAGGAGCCTAATTGCAGGGGCTGGGGGGGGTTTTGGGGGGTAGGGTTGGGTTGGGAGGGGGGGGGGGTTATGGATTTTGGAGCTGGACAGGCTCTTTATCATCAGTGCTCCTCTGACTGCGATGGATTAAAGGAGTCACACTTTCCCCTTGAAGATCCTCCTGGTGCTGCAGCTGTCACCCGCGCCTTGCTTCCTGAGTCACCGGCCCTGATTTATAAATAACACATTCATAAACCCGCCAGGGAGCACACTCTACTCAGGGGAACAAAAATAAAATATATAATTCACAACAACCAAAAAAAAACAAAAAAAAAAAACACACAGACTGGGAGTCTGGTCATTTGATCCATGGCCTTAAAGTGTCAGTGTGACAAGAAGACTGTGTGTGTGTCTGTATGTGTGGTTAAGGGAGAGAGTGTGTGTCTAGGTGTGTGTGTGTGTGTGTGTGTGTGTAAGACAAGGTGACTGTGTGTGTGTGAGTCTGTGAGTGTGTCTGCATATGTGAGAGAGAGAGAGTGTGTGTGTGTGTCTAGGTGTGTGTGTGACAAGGTGACTGTGTGTGTGTTTGTGTGTCTGCATGGGTGAGAGAGTGTGTGTGTGACAAGGTGATTGGGTGTGTGTCTGTGAGTGTGTCTGCATATGTGTGTATAGGCATGTGTGTGTAACAAGGTGTCTGTGTGTTGTGTATGTGTATGTGCGTGTCTGTGTGAGAGCGAGTGTACTATATATAGGCCAGTGTGTGTGTGTGTGTATGAGTTTGTGTGAGTGATCTTCAGTGTGTGTTTGCGTGTGTATGAGTTTGTGTGAGTGATCTTCAGTGTGTGTTTGCGTGTGTATGAGTTTGTGTGCGTGTTCTTAAGTGCGTGTGTATGGGTTTGTGTGCGTGTTCTTAAGTGCGTGTGTATGAGTTTGTGTGCGTGTTGTTGTGTGTGTGTGTGTGTGCGTGTGTATGAGTTTGTGTGCGTGTTCTTCAGTGCGTGTGTATGAGTTTGTGTGCGTGTTGTTCAGTGTGTGTGTGTGCGTGTGTATGAGTTTGTGTGCGTGTTGTGAGAAGCAGACAGGTTGATGGGCAGACAGCGGTCTGTGTGGGGGGGTGGGGGGGAGCTGAAACCCTGGGGGTGTAGGAACATCTGTTAAACTCATCAAACCCGCCCGCTCTGTCAGCGCAGATGGTCATCTGTCTGCGGACTGCAGGTTACCACGGATACCAGAGGTTACCAGTGTGGGGGTCACAGCGCCCCAGGTCACCTATCCCATTTCCCCTGGGTCGCTGAGATCACATGACCCAGCACATGGAGCTGCACACCTATGCCAAGCTCTCTCTGTCTGTCTCCTCACGCTCACTCTCTCTCCCTCTATACTCCCTGTCTTTCTCTCTCTCTTTCATATACTCTCTCATATACTCTCTCTCTTTCTCTCGCTCTCTCATATACGCTCTCTCTCTAACACACATTCAGAAACTCATCCAGAAGACATAGCCTGTAATGCTTTCAGAACCAGAGACCAAACATTTGGAGTTATCACAACATCCATTTCATCTATGGTGTCACATGACCACAGTGGCTCCGTGACCTCACAGCACTCTCTCAGTTTCACAAAAATACTATTGTGACAGAGGCAATCAAACATTCCGTGAACATGGCCGCCGCTTGGGAGCACCGGAGGACCCGCTGGGACGCTGCTTCTCTGAGGAGCTGGGGTTTGAAAACCCTGAGAGACTGCACGGGTGTACCTCAGGGAAAACCTTCCCCATCCGCCTCACCTGTATATACGCGGCTGAAAACATGGGATTCATAAGCATAAACAGAAGAATGTCTAAGAGTTTTTTTAATAATGTACATTCACATAAATAAACAGCAAGTAAATCATTAAATATAATAATCAATAGAAAAATTGCCTCTGCTGTTGTTCGGTCTTATTTCAGTTTCTATCACCACGACTGCCACCACCCCTACTGTACCGCAACCACTTCTACTAATGATAATAATACTAATGCTGCAGAGAGCACTATGGATAATAATTACCCGTCCAAAGCAAAGAAGGTCCGCAGGATTTAATATATTCAAACAGCCCACGTTGACCTTTAGCTACATCACACCTACAAGCCATTTTACACCAGATTAGTCATTAGAAGAGAACAGAAACCAGGGTGGGGCAGCAGCCTCATGACTGATGAATCAAATTTTGTTTACTAGCAGTTTTTTGAAGGAGACCGTAGTCATCAATTTGGAAAAGTCGGCTTTAATGTCCCTTTGTGACTAATTAGCCAGTGCCATTTTAGCAGTCATTACGCATCTAATTATTAATGTCAATCAGCCTGAACATTAGATGAAATGGACTCCTCCTGAATGGCAAATGAATGCTGACACGAGCTATATTAATATCACTCGTGTGAAAAGTTGCTAAACTGACCAGCATTAGTTGCTGTTGTTGTTGTTGTTGTTGTTATTTATTTATTTTTTTTTCAGAAGTAGATGCCAGGGAGAAAAAAAGACATAATTTTATTGGTTTGTCATCTCCCAAGGACGATATTGGTAGTTTTGTGCATCATTTATGCGATAATCTTATTTGCCTCTGTACGCCTCCATCTATCATTAAACACGGGGGAATGGTGAGAATATATGGAAGCGGGCAAAGCGAAGATCGGAGGAAGAAGATCAATCGATAAATTGTGGAACAGATGAAGAAGGGAGGGGGGGTTTGTTCGTCGTGGGTTTATAACGAAGGCGTCTCGGCCCCAGCGCGACTGTGATGTTTTTCATTAGCCCGCCTGCTAATGGGCACCAAGGGCTATTCACTGAGATATGACCAGTGGGCTCAGCAGATAACAATCATTGGACATCCATCTGATATCTAAATGAACATTGGAAACATCATTTTCAGATGCACTGGGGAAAGGCCGTACGTATCTGACCTGAAGTCAAACTGCGCGGTGAGACGTACGGCATGTGAGAAATGCGTTATCGAACGCACGGATGATGATGTGTGTGTGTGTGTGTGTGTGTGTGAGAGAGTGTGTGTCTGTCCGGCAGTATATGGATGCGAGTCTGTGCGTGTGTGTGTGTGTGTGTGTGTGAGAGAGTGTGTGTCTGTCCGGCAGTATATGTATGCGAGTCTGTGCGTGTGTGTGTGTGTGTGTGTGAGAGTGTGTGTCTGTCCGGCAGTATATGTATGCGAGTCTGTGCGTGTGTGTGTGTGTGTGTGTGTGAGAGAGTGTGTGTGTCTGTCCGGCAGTATATGTATGCAAGTCTGTGCGTGTGTGTGTGTGTGTGAGAGAGAGTGTGTGTCTGTCCGGCAGTATATGTATGCGAGTCTGTGTGTGTGTGTGTGTGTGTGTGTGTGAGAGAGTGTGTGTCTGTCCGGCAGTATATGTATGCGAGTCTGTGCGTGTGTGTGCCTATGTTTGCGTGACTGTATGCGTGGGAGTGGGTGGGTGTGTGTGTGTGGGGGTGCGTACTTTGTATGCTTAGGTGTGCATATGTGTGTGTGTATGCATGGGTGCACGTGTGTGTGTCTGTGAGTGTGCTTGCCTGTGTGTATGTGCGTGGGTGTGTGTGTGTGCTTCCTTATGCGTGTGTATGTTTGCGTATGCGTACAGGCATGGGTGTGTGTGCGCATGTGTGTGTGTGCTTGCTTATGTGTGCGTATGTGTGTGTGTGTGTGTGTGTGTGTGTGTACAGGCGTGTGTGTGTGTGCGCTTGCTTATGTTTGTGTGCACATTTGTGTTAGATATTATAAAGCTGGTACCCTCATAATTGGCTGAGTCCAGAAACATTGATAACAGCAGTGGTGCGGATGGATCCAGTAATATGCAAGCACGCCCCAGGGGAATTCAGAATACACTTCCAATCTGCGTAAACAAAACAGCACCTTCTGTCTGGTGAGCATTTCCTAACACTTCTGTACTCCCAGTGACTGGCTGTGTAGTTAAGCTTCCCTGTTAGGAACGGTGGATCCATCTCCTCATCAATACTCAGATTGTTTCACTCTGTTCAGTGTTTTCCGTTACACCCTTAGCAGAAGACGGTTTGGCAGGCACATTAACGAGCGCCAAACTCCTTTCCCTCTCGTTCTCTCTCTCTCTCTCCCGCTGGATTTTAGAAATTATTTCCCCATAAAAACCGTCCTGCGCTAACACGCTAATCAGCTGGTTCTGCATTCCATTTTCTCTCTGTCAGGGCCGCCCACGTTGCTACGGCGACTGCATTCATGTGACCATGACCCCCTGCCCCCCCCCTAGAACCCTGCACTGGTGGTCTCACCCCTGACCGCTTAATGAAATCTACCATGATACAGTATACGCCTAGGAGCAATACATGAATAAATATAATTTCTCGGTCCTGGCAGAAAACTGGGAAATCTGGGAAGTGCCCCGCCTCTGTGATGTCATAATAGAGTCTCCAATGACTGTTGCTAGACCTGACCCCTTTTGGTCACCCCCGGCAACCTGGCAGAAGCTCGTTTTGCCGATATTCCATTTTATTACACTACAGCGTACATTTATTTTACATGTGTATGTTATGTGGTTGATTGGGAGCTGCTTTCTTTGGGCGAGGTCAGTGTTCTCAGCCCTTTGTCTGAAGGTGCTCACTCACATTGACAGGTCTATTGATTTGGACCAATGAGCAGTGCTTATGCTCGTCCGGCTCTGATGCATCCGCCCCCTTTCGATTATTCTCCTTCCTTTCGAAGCGCTCCACTCCCAGCGACCCGTTCCGTTTACCGTATGCGTGAGCACATTATCGTTTCTGCACTTTCATTTATAACGTGTTAGAGGCCACCATCACCTATAACCAATACCTTGGCCCTGCCGTCACAAAAATAACTTGCGGCTAAATGTGGATCGTTTTTAACCAGGTAAAAACCTCGGTGTCTAAATCTTAATACAAAAAAAACAATTTAATTACAGAATAAATTAATGAAATGTGTTTTGTTTGTAGAACATGATGCATGAGAAGATGCAGAAGGCCTTTGCTTTGCTGAAGTGAACAGAGATTGAGATATTGCTATTTAGGGAAGCGTAAGTGTATGCAAGGATGTCCTCCGGTGTCTGACATTTAAACACCCAGAGGAATGCCTCAGGCACATCGCCCAAACTTCACTGGGGGATTTTTTCACTGAAATTCAGCACCGAGACTTCAGCTGGACAGAAGAGGATATGAATGTGTGTGAACAGGACTGGGGGAAACAGGACAGGGTTAAAAGTAACAGAATGTCCCGTCACTGCGCTCGTTCATGGTTTGGTTCCTGCAACCATGACGGACAATAAGTCTCCACAGTGTGGGGTTAATAAATCCTCTTTCGGCCCCATGCTCATTCCTCAAGCTTTACCTCTGAGAATTAGCCTATGAGCCAGGGGCGTGGTAATGCCCACTTGGGGGGATGATGTCTCAGTGATCTTTCGGACGGTCTATGTCCCTAGTGTTGGAAAATGTATGATGGCATTGTGATGCAATGGTATCTTTCTATGTCTTATCACTTTGTTTTTCATGTTTTTCCACATTTTCTATTAAAACTGATATAAAAACAGTTGCGCAAAGTGAAATTACATTCCTTTAACATCCTTAACCCTTTGTTTTTTTTGGGAGTACTTGGAATATTTCTTCAAAAGTAATTTACCTGCAATTCACAAAAGTCACTCAAAAGTGTTCTACTGTAGAACGCCATGCTTCCAGTCAGCAGTAGTGATTACATGTAGCTTAGAATCAGCATTAGAACGTTCAGTTGAGAACATTCTAATCACACATGTGTGACCTCACACCTTAAAGGGACAAATCCTTTCCCAGAAATACCTCGATCGGCCAACTGATGTTCTTCATCTACCCACCGGTAATCCCCACGCGCACGTACAAGCGGACACGGTCATATACATTCTCAGCTCAGTGGGCAGATCTCTGAGATGATTACTCCTCCTCTGTGTTCTTCCTGAACGGAGCTAAAGCATACGTGTTTTTTACAGTCACTCATTAATAACTGGCAGAGGAAAAGATCACTCAGCTGGAGGACGCCAAGTCTAAATGCCATTGTTTTAATTCAGGACTCGCCATTTCCTCGTCACGTAATTAAGGTGAAGTTCATTAACTACTCCAAAACAAATAAAACACCGCTTGTCTGGCCCAACAACTGTTATCATTTCTTTCATTAGCTTGCATTAGGCAGGAATGAAAATAAGTGCAACCACATGTTATTAATGACACTTAAAAAAGGGAAACGCTTGGTTTGTTCAGTATGAATGCACAGTTTTCACTTCGCGGCAGCCTCAGGGGCAAAGGGAGAAGTCTCTATGGATGAGAACAGGCAGGAGGAGTGGAACTACAGCTGTTAGAATCAGGAGTTCACCTCACGGATTGATAGGTACACTCAGCGTATGCAGTCTCCTCTGTGTCTCCACAGTGCGGGGTAATGTCTTAGATTGTGCTGTCATTATTGATTCTTCATAAATAATTAATAACATCATTAAAGCAAATTGTTGATGATTGTTGACGTTTAATCGACATTAAGAAATGCAAATATGGATAAATGTGTAATTAGACCAGGGGATCAGTCAGGTTGTATGTCGAAAAATCCCACAAGGTTATAATGTTGTTGCGATAAAATAATAATATATATACATAATAGTGTAGTATAATATATAGGAAGTATTTAACATGTGAGTGGCACACAAAGGCTACCTTCTGTCCGATTTTGTAGGCTGGAAACCTTGGCTTCAAATTCATTTATTTACAATTTACACTAAGAAAATCAAAAAAATCTATTTTTAATAATAAATAAATAACAATATATTTTATTCATAAAATACTTTCCCCACTCTCAATGCATTATACAGTAAAACAACCATGAATAAATAAATATGAGCAAAACAAACATTTAGATGGAACAAGAACAGAATACATAGATGTGTGATGCTGTTGATGTAATTATTCAATTGCAATCATATTCTAAAGTGTCTTCCAGATTTTCCAACATGCTTCTAAAATAAATAAGGAGCCCTGTGAACCTCCAATAGGAATGTACAGACAGACATTCCAGGAATGTACAGACAGACAGACAGACAGACAGACAGACAGACAGACAGACGGGATAAAAGGATGACTGAAAAGGGAGAGCTGGAGGTAGTTGCTTTTAAAATAAATAATGACCCCTGTGAACATCCAATAACACTGTGTGAAAGGTGGAGTGGCGTGGGGTGTTGGGTGGGGTTGAGTGGGAGTGGGGGGGGGGCAGATTGATCTTATGAACCGGCTAATCCATCACCGGAGGGGGCAACGGAACAAAGCGGGGCAGTATCTGAGGGGGAATCTGCCCTTTATTATTGGGGCTCGCCCCCACCGATCCATCACGGCCCGCCCGTCACCCCATCCCTCATGGGGCGAGGCCGGTGTCGAGGGGGGGGTCAGCGGGGGGGTTTCCAGGCTCGCCTTTCACCGCGGCCTTCTTTAATCTCCGTGGCGTTTCACACGGCCCTGTTAGTTACCCCGGCGGGTCCCGCACGTTCGGCTCCAGGGTGCTGTCACACACCCGTCTCCCCCGGGCTTTCACGTTCCCCACGCCGTGGTTTCATCTCCTCTCAGTGGGCTTCATGTTCTCATTTGTGCGCACAGCACATCGTGTTGCAAATTTGCAATGTATAATTTGTATCGATAAATGAAGCCTGATTGATTTATTGATTGACGTTTTTGTGATTTTAGCCTGGGAAAGGTCGCCGTCTTTTTTTATTCAAACTAGCACAGACAAAATGCAAAATTACGTGAAAATGATAAATAAAGCTCAATCTTATCATATGCTGTTACAAAGCTGCAAAGGTCAAACAAATGAAAACAGTTACATAATCCAAGTCTAGTCTGGGTGACTGTACGTCATCAACCGACCAGGTATGACCCAATCAACAGACTATTCTGTAACTGGTGGTACAGGTGGTGTTGTAGCACCAGGTGTAATGTGGGTCTAAGCCAGCCAGGGTTCCCTGGGTACAGGTGGTGTTGTAGCACCAGGTGTAATGTGGGTCTAAGCCAGTCAGGGTTCCCTGGGTACAGGTGGTGTTGTAGCACCAGGTGTAATGTGGGTCTAAGCCAGCCAGGGTTCCCTGGGTACAGGTGGTGTTGTAGCACCAGGTGTAATGTGGGTCTAAGCCAGTCAGGGTTCCCTGGGTACAGGTGGTGTTGCAGCACCAGGTGTACTGTGGGTCTAAGCCAGTCAGGGTTCCCTGGGTACAGGTGGTGTTGTAGCACCAGGTGTAATGTGGGTCTAAGCCAGTCAGGGTTCCCTGGGTACAGGTGGTGTTGTAGCACCAGGTGTAATGTGGGTCTAAGCCAGCCAGGGTTCCCTGGGTACAGGTGGTGTTGCAGCACCAGGTGTACTGTGGGTCTAAGCCAGTCAGGGTTCCCTGGGTACAGGTGGTGTTGTAGCACCAGGTGTAATGTGGGTCTAAGCCAGCCAGGGTTCCCTGGGTACAGGTGGTGTTGTAGCACCAGGTGTATTGTGGGCCTAAGCCAGTCAGGGTTCCCTGGGTACAGGTGGTGTTGTAGCACCAGGTGTATTGTGGGTCTAAGCCAGCCAGGGTTCCCTGGGTACAGGTGGTGTTGTAGCACCAGGTGTAATGTGGGTCTAAGCCAGTCAGGGTTCCCTGGGTACAGGTGGTGTTGCAGCACCAGGTGTACTGTGGGTCTAAGCCAGTCAGGGTTCCCTGGGTACAGGTGGTGTTGTAGCACCAGGTGTAATGTGGGTCTAAGCCAGTCAGGGTTCCCTGGGTACAGGTGGTGTTGTAGCACCAGGTGTAATGTGGGTCTAAGCCAGTCAGGGTTCCCTGGGTACAGGTGGTGTTGCAGCACCAGGTGTACTGTGGGTCTAAGCCAGTCAGGGTTCCCTGGGTACAGGTGGTGTTGCAGCACCAGGTGTACTGTGGGTCTAAGCCAGTCAGGGTTCCCTGGGTACAGGTGGTGTTGTAGCACCAGGTGTAATGTGGGTCTAAGCCAGCCAGGGTTCCCTGGGTACAGGTGGTGTTGTAGCACCAGGTGTAATGTGGGTCTAAGCCAGTCAGGGTTCCCTGGGTACAGGTGGTGTTGCAGCACCAGGTGTACTGTGGGTCTAAGCCAGTCAGGGTTCCCTGGGTACAGGTGGTGTTGTAGCACCAGGTGTAATGTGGGTCTAAGCCAGTCAGGGTTTCCTGGGTACAGGTGGTGTTGTAGCACCAGGTGTAATGTGGGTCTAAGCCAGTCAGGGTTCCCTGGGTACAGGTGGTGTTGCAGCACCAGGTGTACTGTGGGTCTAAGCCAGTCAGGGTTCCCTGGGTACAGGTGGTGTTGTAGCACCAGGTGTAATGTGGGTCTAAGCCAGCCAGGGTTCCCTGGGTACAGGTGGTGTTGTAGCACCAGGTGTATTGTGGGCCTAAGCCAGTCAGGGTTCCCTGGGTACAGGTGGTGTTGTAGCACCAGGTGTATTGTGGGTCTAAGCCAGCCAGGGTTCCCTGGGTACAGGTGGTGTTGTAGCACCAGGTGTAATGTGGGTCTAAGCCAGTCAGGGTTCCCTGGGTACAGGTGGTGTTGCAGCACCAGGTGTACTGTGGGTCTAAGCCAGTCAGGGTTCCCTGGGTACAGGTGGTGTTGTAGCACCAGGTATAATGTGGGTCTAAGCCAGTCAGGGTTCCCTGGGTACAGGTGGTGTTGTAGCACCAGGTGTAATGTGGGTCTAAGCCAGCCAGGGTTCCCTGGGTACAGGTGGTGTTGTAGCACCAGGTGTACTGTGGGTCTAAGCCAGTCAGGGTTCCCTGGGTACAGGTGGTGTTGCAGCACCAGGTGTACTGTGGGTCTAAGCCAGCCAGGGTTCCCTGGGTACAGGTGGTGTTGTAGCACCAGGTGTACTGTGGGTCTAAGCCAGTCAGGGTTCCCTGGGTACAGGTGGTGTTGCAGCACCAGGTGTAATGTGGGTCTAAGCCAGTCAGGGTTCCCTGGGTACAGGTGGTGTTGCAGCACCAGGTGTACTGTGGGTCTAAGCCAGTCAGGGTTCCCTGGGTACAGGTGGTGTTGCAGCACCAGGTGTACTGTGGGTCTAAGCCAGTCAGGGTTCCCTGGGTACAGGTGGTGTTGTAGCACCAAGTGTATTGTGGGTCTAAGCTAGCCAGGGTTCCCTGGGTACAGGTGGTGTTGTAGCACCAAGTGTATTGTGGGTCTAAGCCAGTCAGGGTTCCCTGGGTACAGGTGGTGTTGCAGCACCAGGTGTACTGTGGGTCTAAGCCAGTCAGGGTTCCCTGGGTACAGGTGGTGTTGTAGCACCAAGTGTATTGTGGGTCTAAGCTAGCCAGGGTTCCCTGGGTACAGGTGGTGTTGTAGCACCAAGTGTATTGTGGGTCTAAGCCAGTCAGGGTTCCCTGGGTACAGGTGGTGTTGCAGCACCAAGTGTATTGTGGGTCTAAGCCAGTCAGGGTTCCCTGGGTACAGGTGGTGTTGCAGCACCAGGTGTACTGTGGGTCTAAGCCAGTCAGGGTTCCCTGGGTACAGGTGGTGTTGTAGCACCAAGTGTATTGTGGGTCTAAGCCAGCCAGGGTTCCCTGGGTACAGGTGGTGTTGTAGCACCAGGTGTAATGTGGGTCTAAGCCAGCCAGGGTTCCCTGGGTACAGGTGGGTTTACCGCTACAATATTTCCTCCCAAACATTCCACCAGGTGTCCACAGGCGATTGGCCGTCGCGGGTGAGAAAGCTACCTCTCCTCTGAGCGGTGCCAGCTCTCTCCTGCAGCGCTGTTTGGAGTGAGAGGTGTGAAATGGCCGGCGTCGGCTTCCCTTCACGCCGGGCCAGGCCCGGTGGCAGATTACGCGTGTGAGAGCGTGCGGCCCTGCGGCCGAACATGTGCTGGGGCCGCAGAGGAACAGCGGAGGCGACCGGCTAGCCAAGGAACCAACATGGCGTCGTTAGCGCAGAGCGAAAACAGAGATGCGTGCGGAAAGGTGTTAATGAGGGTCGATCCGAGAGCAACCGAGGCTCCCGAAGACACAAAATGGCGATCTGATCTAGAAGGTTCTAACTGACATTTTTGACAAAAATGAGTCGCTGTCATAAATATGTTGTTTACGGGGCACTAAATAGATACGTGAAATTTGTTTAAAAGTATGAAAAAATGTAACATTTTAAAGCCGTGTTTTCTTGGAGCCCACTCACTTTGGAATCTTTGACGCTCAATATCTGAAAACTCAGAACACAGATAGAACCGTCTAATCCTAAGGTCACAAAATGGCGGACGCCTGAGAAACTTAATAAAAGTGGCAGTGGCTTCATCACTCTGGATGTTTGTCCTGTGGCTCTCTGGAGGCCAGGATGTCTATGTTTCTCAGGAAACTGTGTGCTGCTTCACCTGGAGAGGCCTGACGACATTTGAAGGAATGCTCTGTTCTGGGCGCTACAGCGCCATTTGGGCTGTGTCCCATTTCATTCTGAGGTGGATTCAACATCAAGGATTCAGCCGTGCAACCCCTTGGTGTCTGCTGATATAGGTGATGGAAAAAAATAATCTTTTAAATGTACAGTGAGGTTTTTGGGCAGTGATACAATTTTAAAGGGTATCAAATTAATTCCAATGCAGTGCGGTCGATACGGACCTACATACCCTCAAATTAAAGCCGACGGTTTGCACTTTCTGGATTTAGATCCATACGGAACCACAGCTCTCAACATTGTGTCACTGTCAAAATACTTACGGACCTCGGTGTATATTTATAAACGGGCAAAAAGCATTTATGTGTCAACACAGTGATTTATTGGAGCGATTCAACCCGGCACCACCCTACTCCTCACTGAATGCGCTGTTAATCAGAACAGGCCAAGAAAGGGGATCTCCTACCTTTAGTTTTAATCAGAATGCACTACAGAGTGAATATAGAGCTGGTCACCCTATTTGCATGACGTTCAAGGGCAAGTCAGGACTACCCGTATCTCTGTAATACGTTTCTCCACCATAACCCATGACTCCCCATATAAATAAGGAGGTATGTAGGGAGAAACAGGCCGGGGGTTTCACAATCTTAACCCCCCCCCCCTCAAGCAAATAACACAATATTATTTCATCATGGTTTTCCCTCCCTCAAGGATTTTTGTGTGCTTTCAGTGGAAACAAAAAATAAGCACATTTGGCGTTTCGGGATTACGCCCCAGCTCTGGCTGTCGTCGCTGTGCTCCGTCACCAAAGTCCTGCCCCGGGGGTCACCCCCAGGGTCTGAGGAGCCGTGGTGGGGAGGGCGCCTTCGCCCCCCGCCACCCCCCCTGCCCCCCGCCGTCACGGGAACACAGCTGCTCGTGTCAGGCTTGGAAGATCAGGGCGATGCAAAGGATTATGGGTGTAAAGCCTGCTAATTCTCCTACATAGCAAAAGAAAAGTCTGCCTTAACAAGGCTTGTAATGAGACTTAAGATCTTTGTTTTTCCTCTCAAGAAGAAAATATCAGCCTTTTTGCGTGACGGGTGAAATTTGTGAAAATAGGTGAAAATAGTAACTGTCGTGCGTCATCGACAATATCTTTGTCTTATTTAGCAAAATCAAAACGATGGATATGAGATTTTAAGTCTGAATATGAGGAAGAAATGTGTCAAATGTTTTGCAATATATGGTCTGTATGCACTGGAGAGGAGTTCAACAGTGCAGACATGGGCCCTTTGCTACAGGGAGGAAGGGCTACCATCAATCTACACCTCAGTGAGACTTATAAAACCTTTACCATGCGATGAAGTAGCACTACCAAGGACACAAACAAAGCGCTAACGATGTGGTCGATGTGGTACCACACCCCTGGGCCTGGAACTGTAAGAGGCTGCGGGCCTGACCCCCGAGACAGGGCACTGTCACCGTATCTATGAGCAATGGTACATAGCCTAACGCGCATCAGAAGAATATCCATCCTTATGATAGGCGCGGTGCTTGAAAGCGTGCGCTGAGTAAGCTAGTCTGTACCGGGGAGTCAGCTAAACGGCAGGAACGTAATGAACGTTATGTAACGGATGGAGGGAAGACTCCGGAAGACGGATGATGGATGGAGGTAGAGGAGTGGAACGAGCAGATGGATTAATAGATGGATGATGTATGCACGGACGAACGATACGAACGGGGGGGGGGGGGGACGAGCTGATGATGACAGAGGGATTAATGAGCAATTTCACAGGGAGGAGAGAGGAAAGCAGGGATGATGGACAGATTGAGAGATATATAGAAGAGTGGATGATGGATGGAGGGATAGACGACTGAACGGAAGGACGGAGGAAGGGATAGATGTGTAATGCGAGCGGGCAGATGGAGAGATGGAGGCGTAAGTATGGATGGATGAAAGAAGGACAGAGTAATAGATTAGACAGAGGGATGTAGGATTATATCGAAGTGACACAGAGGGACAGGAGAAATTATGAGATGGTGATATAGAGGTGCACACACAATGGATGGACAGGTCACACCGACAGACTGACGGACAGAGGGACAGACAGATAGACGGACAGACGGAGGGATACAGGAATGAACAGGGGCCCCATGGGGTGGCCTGATTTGAGGATGGGGGTCTTTTGTGTCTCTTCAAAATATGAGTATGTAGGCTACTACATGCTGAACATCCCAATGACTGAACTGTGTAACGCATGAGAGGCTGTGGTATATATAGGCATGGCCAGTACAGTCACGGGTAAAGGGTGTTCTTAGGCACAAGGCGTGTGTGTGGGTGGGATGTTGGGGGTCACATAAATTTGTGAGAAAAAGCTTTGGGAACCCCTGAGATAGAAGATAGAGGGATGAGTGAAAAAGGAGAGAGCATAGGAGCAGTGGATGGGCAGGACACACGGACAGACGGAAAAGGAGGGGTACCTGTGCGCAGACAGACAGACAGACAGACGGGGTAGAGGGATGGGGAAAGGGAGAGCTGGGGGGAGATTAGCGGCAGGTTCACGGATGGATGCGCCACAGCGGTGGAATTGAGCCGTCGTTCGCAGTGACCCGGCTGGCCTCAGCCGAGCAGGCTAATTACCACCATCCTGCAGTGAGTGTAATTAACAGAGCCGTCTGAGCTGGAGGTGTGAATGCTTCAGGTGGCTAATGCTACACGCTCTCTCTGCAAGCTGTCGACGTGCTCTTTACACACACACACACACACACACACATACACACATACATATACACATACACACAACACACACACACACATACACACATACACACACACACATATACCCACAACACACACACATACATACAGACATATACACATAAACACAACACACATGCATACACACAACATGCTCTTTACACAAAACACACAGACATATTCTAATCCCGGTGTAGCCACAATAAGATCCGCACAGCCATTGGGCCCTTGAGCAAGGCCCTTAACCCTGCATTGCTCCAGGGGAGGATTGTCTCCTGCTTAGTCTAATCAACTGTACGTCGCTCTGGATAAGAGCATCTGCCAAATGCCAATAATGTAATGTAATGTAATGTAACATATACATACATATACACATACACACAACACACACACGCATACAGTACATAAACACATACACACACAATGTGCTCTTTACACACACACACGCATACATACACACATACACACATACACAGCACACACATGCATACACACACATACACATACACAACACACACACAGACACATACACACACAATGTGCTCTTTACACACAACACACACACACAAACTGCAAACAGATACAGATCACATACACACACACTTGTAGACACATACGCAAGAAAAATTACCCATACACACACACATACACACAGACACACATAATTGCTTCAAATCCCATCCAGAAAAGGAACTGGATATAAACATTAAGAGGGGAGAGGGGAGGACATTAGTGGTTGCACAAAAGATTAAGTAGAGTAATTATCCGCAGTATAATTATGAGTGTCGTTTGGCTGATTAGAGTAGTCATCTTTAATGGAGACAATAGGGACATGTAGGTACATAACATTAGCGGTGTTGTTCCACTGAAGGTCCACACTAATGTATGCTCTGAATGTCACCGTTTAGCAGATGTTAATGCTCCCGCACTATGGAGCACCACGCCTCTGTTGAGCTCGACACTGCAAATTAAATAGAGCGAAATGAATGGGTCTCTTTCTGTGGACGGAGAGTACATTACATATACGCACCCACCGTAAACACACACAGGCACATACACACGCAGAAATGCGCATAAACACGGAGACACTCAGTGTCTCTGGAAAGGTAACAGCTTACTTCACACCAACATTGGCTGCCTCGCGATGTGTTTGTGTGCGTCTGTGTGTGAGAGAGAGAAAAACAAATAATGTTTGCATTTGATTTGTGTAGATTTATTAATACACGCACATGTTCCCGGATGCATGCAGGTACACACACACACACACACACACACACACACACACACACACTCCTCTGCGTGACACATAATGCAAACACACAGGCAACCTTCTCTGAAGAAGGCATTAAAGT
The DNA here is from genome assembly GCF_963514075.1 of Conger conger. Lineage (NCBI taxonomy): Eukaryota > Metazoa > Chordata > Actinopteri > Anguilliformes > Congridae > Conger > Conger conger. The sequence continues at coordinate 12,310,836 of NC_083770.1, forward strand.
CTTCCAGCACTGTTCTCACTGGCAGACCGAAGAACTCATAAAGCAAAAAAAAAATAAAACCGGTCTTGTTTTTATGACTTCATATCTTGATAAAAGTACTACAGTAAACTTTGCTGCCAGTAAAACCAGTCTGGAGAATGGCCACGATGCCACAGAAAGAGTAAAAATGTAAAAACCGAACCATAAGATTTTATGAATAAAGCCCTAAAGCAGCACTTACTGAATATTAACATAGTGCCGCTATTAAGATATTGCAACCAGTAGTAGTTTATTTCTCCCTGGCACCGGAGCTGAGCATGTAATAACTGAGAAATGCACAAACTCCCCACGCCTCAGGCCTTTGCTTTATTGGCTCTTAACGTAATAAACCCGCGCAAGGGCACGGGAAGGAGAGGGTCCTGCCAATCACACGCAAATAAAACGTTCTCCCAGTGTTCCCGTGATGTTTCGGCCAATCACACGCAAATAAAACGTTCTCCCACTGTTCCCGTGATATTTCGGCCAATCACACGCAAATAAAACGTTCTCCCACTGTTCCCGTGATATTTCGGCCAATCACACGCAAATAAAACGTTCTCCCACTGTTCCCGTGATGTTTCGGTGCCGGCGTTGCATGAAAAATGCAGGCGTTTTTGCGTGTCTGCTACCGAAGGGCCGTGTAGAAATTTGGAAGGCTCGGGGGGGGGGCGGGGGTGTGTTCGTCCTGCCAGGGGTACGGTGGGCTGAAGTCAGCCAAGTTTCCCAGAGTTCAGTGATACAATAACTTCCTCCTAACAATGCGCAAGGAACCCGCAGGCTGCCAGCAGTTATACGAGCCATATGCCTCTTTTCTGACTGGCGCTAGCTCTCCTGTAGTACTGCGTGTGGCCTGTAGGCTATAATATGGGTCGCTGGCTCTCCTGTAGCACTGCGTGGCCTGCAAGGTGTAAAATAGTCACCGACTCTCCTGTAGCATATGACAAAGTCATATAGTAGAATAGTCACAGGCAATCCTGTCATACTTGTGGCTTGCAGGGGGTGGAAGAAGCTCACCTGTAGTACTGTGTGGATTGTAGCGTGTAAATAGTCGCACGCTCCTGTAGTGCTGTGTGGCCTGGGGGGTGTAAAATAGCCACTGGCGCTCTTGCAGTGCAGGCCTGTAGACAGACCTTGGTTTTTGGGTAAGCATACACACTGGAGCAGTGAGCACATTTCAGCTGCAGTGTTGATTTGGAGAGAAGTGTGGGTGGCAGTGCGATGACCCAACGAGAGGCACAACTCCCAATTCCGAATCAGATGGAAATACGAGCATCGTTTAAAAAATGTGAGAAAAGCACCATCCTTGGAAGCAAATTCTCCAATCTGGCCTCGTAAATCTGCCCACCCTGCTTTCCGCCCGTCTATGTGATTAAAAATGAATCCCCCACTGCCTCCTTGTCATCTGATGCGTGGTGAGCGTTCTGGTGCAAAATGGAAGCCGGGCAGTACCAAATAGGCAGATGGGGAGGGGGGGAGGGGGAGAGGGGGGCACTGGTGGCAATCGAGGCAAGTCAACCCCTCCTCTTCCCCCCCCCCCCTCCCCTGCCCTTCACAGTGAAGCGCTTTGAGACCCTTAAACGGAATTACCGGTGCTATACTATACGGCACTGGTTATAGCCAGAATTTCATTAAAAAACACTAAAACTGCTAATAGGCTATTTGGAGTCATGTCCCGAGTTTCGTATCAACCATGTGGTATGACCGGAACTGAAGAAAGGAAGATATTTCATTTGTTTTTACAAGTGCATCCAGACTAGTTTTTGCTTTAATGTTTGTTCAGTTTTACATCTCAGATTAATTTATATTTACGTTTAAATAAATGAAAAAATATAAAAAATGATTTATCTTAGACCAGGTAAGTCTTATTGAGATGAAAAATGTATTTTACAATAGAGACCTGGCCAACAAATACACATGAAGGTTACATACAAATAGCAAAACATTTATCACAGATTATCCAGTTAAAAAGGATGACATATTTTCAAGGTTTAGGCACAAATACAATTTACAATACTGCTGCATTTTTTGTCCTTTAGGACTGAAACAAATTCACCACACAAAATCAGTTCTGTCAGTTCGAAATCGTAATCATTTCTAAACTTCTAGAGCGGAGATACAAATGCAACTGCTGTCTATCTGCGCACAGTCTCTGAAGAGAGTGTTTGTTCTGCCAGTGGACATGTGTATCTTCCTCTCAAAGGCCTTTGAGCTGCTAAGGCTGCAAACGGAAAGCCTGCTTTAGCAATGTGACTGTACCAGACTGCTTTAGCGGTGTGACTGTACCAACAGTGTGACTGTACCAGGCTGCTTTAGCGGTGTGACTGTACCAACAGTGTGACTGTACCAGCCTGCTTTAGCGGTGTGACTGTACCAGACTGCTTTAGCGGTGTGACTGTACCAACAGTGTGACTGTACCAGCCTGCTTTAGCGGTGTGACTGTACCAGACTGCTTTAGCGGTGTGACTGTACCAACAGTGTGACTGTACCAGGCTGCTTTAGCGGTGTGACTGTACCAACAGTGTGACTGTACCAGACTGCTTTAGCGGTGTGACTGTACCAGCCTGCTTTAGCGGTGTGACTGTACCAACAGTGTGACTATACCAGCCTGCTTTAGCGGTGTGACTGTACCAACAGTGTGACTATACCAGGCTGCTTTAGTGGTGTGACTGTACCAGCCTGCTTTAGCGGTGTGACTGTACCAACAGTGTGACTGTACCAGGCTGCTTTGGTGGTGTGACTGTACCAGGCTGCCTTAGCAGTGTGACTGTACCAGACTGCTTTAGCGGTGTGACTGTACCAGACTGCTTTAGCGGTGTGACTGTACCAACAGTGTGACTATACCAGCCTGCTTTAGCGGTGTGACTGTACCAACAGTGTGACTGTACCAGGCTGCTTTAGTGGTGTGACTGTACCAGCCTGCTTTAGCGGTGTGACTGTACCAACAGTGTGACTGTACCAGGCTGCTTTAGCGGTGTGACTGTACCAGACTGCTTTAGCGGTGTGACTGTACCAACAGTGTGACTATACCAGCCTGCTTTAGCGGTGTGACTGTACCAACAGTGTGACTGTACCAGGCTGCTTTAGTGGTGTGACTGTACCAGCCTGCTTTAGCGGTGTGACTGTACCAACAGTGTGACTGTACCAGGCTGCTTTAGCGGTGTGACTGTACCAGACTGCTTTAGCGGTGTGACTGTACCAACAGTGTGACTATACCAGCCTGCTTTAGCGGTGTGACTGTACCAACAGTGTGACTATACCAGCCTGCTTTAGTGGTGTGACTGTACCAACAGTGTGACTATACCAGCCTGCTTTAGTGATGTGACTGTACCAACAGTGTGACTGTACCAGGCTGCTTTGGCGGTGTGACTGTACCAGACTGCTTTAGTGGTGTGACTGTACCAGGCTGCTTTAGCAGTGTGACTGTACCAGACTGCTTTAGCAGTGTGACTGTACCAACAGTGTGACTGTACCAGGCTGCTTTAGCAGTGTGACTGTACCAGACTGCTTTAGCAGTGTGACTGTACCAACAGTGTGACCGTACCAGGCTGCTTTAGCGGTGTGACTGTACCAGCCTGCTTTAGTGATGTGACTGTACCAACAGTGTGACTGTACCAGGCTGCTTTGGCGGTGTGACTGTACCAGGCTGCTTTAGTGGTGTGACTGTACCAGGCTGCTTTAGCAGTGTGACTGTACCAGACTGCTTTAGCAGAGTGACTGTACCAACAGTGTGACTGTACCAGGCTGCTTTAGCAGTGTGACTGTACCAGACTGCTTTAGCAGTGTGACTGTACCAACAGTGTGACCGTACCAGGCTGCTTTAGCGGTGTGACTGTACCAGACTGCTTTAGCAGTGTGACTGTACCAGGCTGCTTTAGTGGTGTGACTGTACCAGACTGCTTTAGCAGTGTGACTGTACCAACAGTGTGACTGTACCAGGCTGCTTTGGTGGTGTGACTGTACCAGGCTGCTTTAGCAGTGTGACTGTACCAGACTGCTTTAGTGGTGTGACTATAACAGCCTGCTTTAGCGGTGTGACTGTACCAACAGTGTGACTGTACCAGGCTGCTTTAGCAGTGTGACTGTACCAGGCTGCTTTAGTGGTGTGACTGTACCAGCCTGCTTTAGCGGTGTGACTGTACCAGACTGCTTTAGCAGTGTGACTGTACCAGGCTGCTTTAGCAGTGTGACTGTACCAGGCTGCTTTAGTGGTGTGACTGTACCAGCCTGCTTTAGCGGTGTGACTGTACCAACAGTGTGACTGTACCAGGCTGCTTTAGCAGTGTGATGTTACCATTCTGCTTTAGCAGTGTGACTGTACCAACAGTGTGACTGTACCAGACTGCTTTAGCAGTGTGACTGTACCAACAGTGTGACTGTACCAGACTGCTTTAGCAGTGTGACTGTACCAACAGTGTGACTGTACCAGACTGCTTTAGCAGTGTGACTGTACCAACAGTGTGACTGTACCAGACTGCTTTAGCGGTGTGACTGTACCAACAGTGTGACTGTACCAGACTGCTTTTGCAGTGTGACTGTACCAACAGTGTGACTGTACCAGGCTGCTTTAGCAGTGTGACTGTACCAACAGTGTGACTGTACCAGGCTGCTTTAGCAGTGTGACTGTACCAGACTGCTTTAGCGGTGTGACTGTACCAGGCTGCACTGCCAAGCCCTCGGCTCCTAACAGCACAGGTGTCGAAACCCACAGCAGCTGACGCCGTGGGGAATCTCCTGCAATCGCTCCGATGGCAGCTGTATTCCGGCGCTCTGTAAGCACGCGGGATTTACACAGCCTCAGAGCAGCGTCAGAGACGCCATGAGTCAGAGTTCCACGGAGTCCCCGGCGACAGCACCACGGCAACGCATACACACCGCGTCCGTCACGCAAATCAGAACATCGCCCACGAGCGCAGGGGCGCGGAGGTCTAGTGTCAGCGCTGGCTTTTGTTCCTATTGCAGTCGCTGAGTTCTACAGTTATACAGGACACATTATCTGTGGTTTTGATTAATTTTTCGAAAAGGTTAAATTATCACCGGTACATTTGGGCCTAATGAATTGACACCTGGGTTCACTTGTAGGGTTTGGTTCGTTAGCCGCCAGGTGACTCCTCTTGATCGCTGGACGACACGAGGAAGTGAACTGCGTTTTATGAGGAATGGACGCAGAGATTGTAATTGACTGGCTGAATTACTGTCAGACTGGGGAAGAGCACATGCCTGAGAGACCCTGAAAAGGCAGCATAAAGCAGAGGGATGGCTAACTCTTAAAGATTCGATGAGGGCGACGAAAAAAGAGATAGGGGAAAAAAAAGAGAAAAAATGTGTCTGTCGAGGCATAAAATTAGCAATTACAGCTCCTGTCATCAGTAATAACTATTTCAGCAGAGATTTCAGGTTAATGTCGGAGCGGCGAGACCGTAAATCAACCGCCGGCACCTGCGTTCGATCAGCCGGCGCGCCAACCGTGCCGTTACCGCGGTCAAAAGAGCCGTCTCCACGGCAATGAGCAAGATGGCCTCCGTCTGTTATAAAAAGCTTTCAAAAGCAATTTACTTCTTAAGACCCCATATGTTGACCTCGGCTGGAAAAGAACAAATTTGTGTGAAATCACATCGCAGCTACATCAGGCCGGAGGAGCTTATTTTGGTTTTAGAAGCTTTGGAGGGAGAAAAGTACTGTAATTACTGAATGAGTGATAGGGTCGCCAGATCACCCGGTGTTAGGTTAGGCATTCGTGGCTTAGAATACAGACAGGATCCATACCGTTATAACAGTAGGTCTTCTCACAGAAACCGCGCGGAGAAACCGAGATTATTCGGGATAAATCGCCATCTTCGGTCCAAATCCTCGCCAATTGCACAGATTTAGAAACGGCAGATCTGAGTGCATTTAAAGGGATAAGCGCCCAATAAAATATGACTTTGTGAAAAGTCACCGAAATGAGAACTTTAGATCCGCGCCACCGTGCTAAAATCTCGTTTCGCTCTTTTTAAAATGTTTTGAAATGCATAATTTTAAAATATATTGCATCTTTTTTTTCTTTTTTTTTGACAACAAAGTGGAAAATGTTTTATTGTTATTTCGAGCCCATGAGGCTTCAAAGAGACTTCGCAAATTCCTCAGTCGTGAGGCGAGAGTGCGGGCCTACTCATTTAATTTCATTATTCCTTTGCCCTCGTAAAAATAACCATCTGTCCTCTTGCTTTCCACAGGAAACGCTGTTTAAAACCCCTCTGCTTTCATTCATCAGGGTGATGTCACATCCATCTTACGCAAAACCCGGCGAATACAAATGAGGAGCGAGGCGCGTGCCGACATTGTGTTCCTCTGTAAATAATTTACCGTTTGTTTATTGAAACGCTGGCTCTCGCTTTTATTTTCCGCGCCGAGGAGAGAAAAAAAAACAAAAAAAATCCGGGGGGCAAGGCCCGCGGGTGGATTCTCGGCTGAGATAGATAAATAAATAAATAAATAAACGAACGCACGGGAGGGAAACTCGATTCCACCGCCGGCTGCTTTCTCCTCCTTTTCCACGTTTGTCATTACGGGCCGCATTATCGCTCCCGACTGGAGATGCGGCACGTCGTTAGCGCGGGACGCTTGGCGCCGGCGTGTAATGACACAGATGTACCTCAAATTCCATTTTCCCTGGTCCCCCGCAACCCCCCCACCGCCCCCCCTCCCCCCCCGTGGGCGCGAGGGGGCCCGAAACCAGACTCGGAATATGAATGCGTCTAATTAGATGTGAAGTGCAGCCTGTTCTCTCAAACGCGCCCCGGCGCGAGATTTAGCACAGGGAGAGCGCAGCACTGTCAACTGGAGCCTGGGTGGCTGTGTAGCCCTTAGGGTGGCTCCATCTTAGGGTGACTCCATCTTAGGGTGACTTGATCTTAAGGTGGCTCCATCTTAAGGTGGCTCCATCTTAGGGTGACTCCACCTTAGGGTGGCTCCATCTTAGGGTGACTCGATCTTAAGGTGGCTCCATCTTAGGGTGACTCCATCTTAGGGTGACTCCATCTTAGGGTGACTTGATCTTAAGGTGGCTCCATCTTAGGGTGGCTCCATCTTAGGGTGACTTGATCTTAAGGTGGCTCCATCTTAGGGTGACTCCATCTTAGGGTGACTTGATCTTAAGGTGGCTCCATCTTAGGGTGGCTCCATCTTAGGGTGACTCCATCTCTTACACCCGTGACGTCAGAGCAAGGAGCACTTACAGTAACGCGGGTGTACACACACGTACTGTACATGTTCAATTTCTCTTTCGGTCCATAATGAGACCAATTTCTTAGCTCTCTTTTAGCACGGTAATTTAACAAAAAAGAACTGGGCCATTAATCCAACATCATCAGTTCTCTGAAAGTGCTGATATACACGTTTTAATTGCGTGTATTAATTGCCACATTACTGCCACATGAGTTACGATGTTGGAACTCGTGCCAACCCCAACCACAACTCCATGAGGCTTTCCTTCAGAGTCCATTTGTTCTAAATGTGTTGCTAATTTTTCAATCATTTTCTCTCCATTTATTCTACAGGCACACAAGAGAACTACAGGAGAGCCAGTGACTATTTCACACCCTACAGACCACACAGTACTACAGGAGAGCCAGTGACTATTTTATACCCTACAGACCACACAGTACTACAGGGGAACCAGTGAATATTTTACACCCTACAGACCACACAGTACTACAGGAGAGCCAGTGACTATTTTACACCCTAAAGACCACACAGTACTACAGGAGAGCCAGTGACTATTTTACACCCTTCAGACCACACAGTACTACAGGAGAGCCAGTGACTATTTCTAACCCTAAAGGCCTTATAGTACTGGAGGAGAACCAGTGACCAGTTTTTTTGCATTCATTCTTTTTTCACCGTGCAATTTTCAATTACTGTAGTAACAGGATATACCAATTGAAAGCATTAACACTCACAGTTCTAACTGTATAACCTATTTTAAGATGCTATTGCTTTAATGACAACAGTTCCTTATTTTGTGATGTGGGTGGCAAAACAAGCGTGGGGGGACCTTGCCTTCTCTGCATTTTGGAAATTTGGAAACATACTACAGGAAATAAAGTAATGCTTGTGTGCTTTTCACAGCAAGGGTCCAGCGAACCAAATGCATAATAGTTTCTAATTAAAAAAATGTGCTAACTTGGAGAAACATTGATAGACTTTCCATTGTTGACTAAGAATTTCTCTGGAGGAATTATCATTGTTGTCTGCTTAGCTGCTGCATACCCCTACAAAAGTAATTGTACATAAGAATGCTATCATCTACATTTTGTATAGGCTCTCTGGAAGATGATGAGCCCACAAATGAGCTTTTCTGTATCAATAATGCTTTTGCGTATAAAATGCGTTACCCCCATCCATGTGTAAGAAAATACGGTATAACATCTGCTCAACAAAGAACCGAAGACTAAATCTGTATCCACTCAAAAACAGAAAATATTTTCAGTGAGAAAAAAAACTTTTCACTGTGTTTGAGCTTCTGTAACTGTGTTTGAGTACTATGTGGAGTAATTCTGACTCCTGCAAAAACAAACCTCGAAGGGTACCTCTCAGAAGAGACCAGGTCTCACAGGTGACACATGGGTTCGAATACAGACTGCCACCACTAAAGTGAAGTAGTTTAATTATCGTTACTGTGCTGTGCTGAGCTGACATCGAGGGATCGTTTCAAATACATTTTTCGAAGGAATGCAAGAAACATGTGTGTCATGCTAATTAAGTGTCACTTATTACCAAAATGTACATTTTTATCCGGATCGAACAATCATATTTTGCGTTGTTTGACAAGTAATACGATTGTGGCTGAAACAACCCAAGCCCTGTGACTTAGCTCATGCGACAGACAGGTGGTCTTCTCGGTAATTCTCAGCACTAAGCCCCTTGACTCGGGACAACGGTGTAGTCTGGAATCGATTGAGTTTGGTCTGAATCGGCAAACAGCGCTGGCTAACCTAACGCAGGTGTGTCCGCATGCGGTCTAGACACTGCTTTAATCTTGCTTTCCGTGCTCTCCTCGGTAGACTGCCAGGGCAATCGCGCTCGTTTAATCATGCCTGAATTTCGCAGAGCCACGGGCCCGTGACCATTCCCCCTCGGTCAGCTCATGCAACGAACTTTCTGTCGGGAACGGCGACAACGGAAATATTTACCGAGAGACAATAGTCCTCTTTAATATCCGTGCCTGCACTTAAAATAAGCAAATGCACAATATAAATAAATAAATATAGAAATGTAATAGGTTCCAGTCTACACAGGTGCCTATGAATATTCAAGTAGCAGAGAATCTGTTTCCTATTTGGTTCTGAATTTAATTATAATGGACATGCGAGGAACCATGGTAACTTGCAATGCAATTATAAACCGAGACACGTTCCAGGCCTGGCAATGTTGGGTGTGAACACTTAGAGCACTCTTTGGCAGAACACTTCCTCCTTGAGGTAGGAAAGGATAGAGGATAAGAGCGCTATCTTGATTACATTTATTTAAAATGATATGGCTTCACGGTGACTCTCCGAACGGATTTAGCCCTGTCAAATTCTGAAATATTCCCTTCCCAGGTTTCTGCGGTTTTAAAACTGGCTCTTGTGGTCTAATTCAGTCTTTTCTGGATTTGGAATTCTGACATGAATCATGGGAATTGTAGTATTTCTGTGATAAGCACCTTGCTCATAGGCAACCCTGTTACACATTTGGCAAACTGATGGCAGGTTATATCACTGAAATATACGATCTTTTCTCATATTTAGATGACAGGTATGCACACGCACACAAATACACATGCATACACATGCACACGCTATTTTCGTTGGCAAAGAATAATGATGACAGTAAAAGGTAATCTAGGATTCTTGCACCACGATCAAAACAAAGCTAGAAACCAAAGCTAGCCTTGCAAACACTCTGCCAATCTCAAATTGCGAGAAAAGCACAGGCATCATCATCATCATCATCATCATCGCCACCACCGCTACCATCATGTTCAGGCTGCTCGGAAGTGCCTTGTGCAACATTCATCACACATCTTTAGAAATTTGCAGGGGAGAGAGATCTCGAGGATGACAAAATTGCCGTGTAGTCTTGAGCTTTACCGCAGGCACTAGAGCGCCCTCACTGTAAAAGCATATTTAAGGGCCTCTTGGAGCCAGTATTTTCTGTCCCGCACGGACGCACGCACTCACAGACAGACAAAAACAAAGAGTTTTGTAATGATATTCACCCTCTCCGATTTGTACAATATACCGCATTACTTAACATGAAACCACAATTAAACACAACAACATATGCTGTGGATGTACTATTTATAAACTTTTTTTTACACACACCACATTTCTGATTATAATTGCAAGAAAAACAATTCACTCTCCCTCAACCAATTATGAAACTATGCAACAACATGTAATAACTGATGAATAATAGAAATACATTTTATTTGTGAAATGCTTTTCCCAAGCTCAAAGCACTGGCTTTGAGCTTGGGAAAAGCACACAATGACTGTGTGATAATATATCATAAATATGTAACAACGTCAGTGTACCTATGTAAAATGCATAAGTATGATGACGGTGTAACCTGGGACCAAAAGCTGAAAAAGTGTCATAAAAATGTAATTCAGCGTTATTACTGTTGTTATAGACATGTCCTATAACAGTGCAGAGAGGACCACTGCTCTAATGCCCTGCAATTCGGGTTATGGGCTACAGAGGGCGCCGTTCAGTTTGACACCATGACAAGTGTCTCTCTTCCCCACCTCCCGCACTCTGGTAGGTCGGAGAAATCACTCTTGTATTTGTTTGTTTCGTTTAATTCAGCTTTCCTCTTTCTGGTAACATTTTTCTCCCACTCAAATTGGGCCGATACACCAAAAACCAGCCGACCACAGAAATTGCATTTCTGCTTCTCTGAGAGACACACACTCAAAGCCCGTTGGAGAAAACTTTGATTCGGTTTTAAAGTGGCTCTTGTATAGTTGCTGGCAAAACTGTCTATGATCTGATGCCCCAAAGTCTGGAAAGAGCCAAACAGGCCCCCCCCCCCACTGCCTGACAGGGAGCCACTTCAGACTGACCATCACACAAACAACTCCCAGTGAAAAACAACATAATAACTGTTATCTGTGAAAATACATGTCATTGTAAAATAATGAACAATATAATAGAGACTTAGTATTAGGCTGTTTCATGTGAGATTATAATATTGTGCTGTATTATTTTAGTATAATTACAGTATTAATGTATAAACTGCATAGCACTACAGAGAAGTAGTGCTTAACATTAATCTCATAACCAAAATCTGACATGAAACAGTCGACCGCGAACCCTTGCGAAAACCTGCTACAATATATTGAAATAAGATACTGCAACACTTCAAAATGCATTAAAAATCACATTGCTGTGAAATCTATTTCTTATGAACGTTTCTTTTTTAAATCCATATATTTGCTCAATATTCCATTTCAGTAAGGGAACATGGTCAACCATGCACTGACCTTTGGTCGAACTGATTGGAAGTACTGATTTTTTTTGGGCATGGTACCAAAGTCCAGGTGAACTAATGTAACCTCTGCACAGCGTGGAAGGACAGGTGAACTCAGGTAACCTCCAGACAGTGGGGAAGGACAGGTGAACTCAGGTAACCTCCAGACAGTGGGGAAGGACAGGTGAACTCAGGTAACCTCCAGACAGTGGGGAAGGACAGGTGAACTCAGGTAACCTCCAGACAGTGGGGAAGGACAGGTGAACTCAGGTAACCTCCAGACAGTGGGGAAGGACAGGTGAACTCAGGTAACCTCCAGACAGTGGGGAAGGACAGGTGAACTCAGGTAACCTCCAGACAGTGGGGAAGGACAGGTGAACTCAGGTAACCTCCAGACAGTGGGGAAGGACAGGTGAACTCAGGTAACCTCCAGACAGTGGAGTGGAAAGTGAAGGTTAACAATAGCCGTTTCCTTATGTTCACAGACCAGCCTCTATTGCATGAATAAACAGCATCAAAAACTCAATATTAATGCAAAAAAAAAACCCTACCTCGTTTATTAAACTGCCGTTTAGCCATCAAACATTTTTGCTAATTACATGCTGCGTTATCTTCAGGGCTGAAGCGACACACTGTGAGATCGTTCTTCTTCCGAAGCCCAAATCCACTTTCCTAATTTACGGCTGAATTTAATTGCCGCCTTGTTTATTTATACCACCAACGAGAGAAAAAAAGAGATTTGATTTAAATGTATTGTCCATACTTCTTAATTGCACCCTGTTTTTATTCTCAGCAAAGCCTTTAAAGATCAATACCGTCATAATTTACAAATCGGGGAGCCACTCATAGGCCTGCTGTGGGAGCCGGCGTTCCAGCCGAGCGGCACCACTGTAGCCTAAATGAAATTCATAAATCAGGGCCGACTCCTCAAGGCAAGGCAGCCATTTTGGCTCTGGATGTGACACTATTTCAGTGTCATAAGTCAGCCCTTTGCTAATAACGGGTTCCTTTCTCCTGGGCAATACCTAGTCTCACCAACAGGGTGCGCATTGGCAAGCAAGACCAATAACGATATGCGCTGATTTTGATATTATTAATTGGCTTTATGGGCAGGAGTCACACCTTTAAGGTATACGTGGAGGTCACGTGATACAGGTTTTTATATAGACTACATGGATCAAGACCTAGATCGAAAAAGTTTCAGTTTTGTGTAGCTCAGATGGTCAGTTAATGCACAGCCTTTCAGCAGTAGAGACTCATGGGGAACTGAGTTTTTCAAATGCAGGGAGAGATGCCACAGTTCACCAAGACTATCAATTGTGCCTCTATCAATATGACAGGCTTCAACACTTCAATTTCACCTCACTCTCCCCTCCTTTGATTTCCTCTACACACACACACACACACATACACACACAATTCGAATGGAATGAAATGAATAATGGACAGTCAGCCATCTTTTATTTTATTCATTTGTTCCTGTGTCGGCAAAACAAAAAAGTTTATATCAGTCTGTCAAAACAGATCATAAAACCTTGTATATTTTGGCACAGCTTCTCTGTCAGTGCTGCGCAATCGTAAATAAATCACACAGATATTTCTGGGCTAAATTCAGAACTAATCAGTCGAGACTAATAGCAGCAGTCCCATATGACTCCATTTACTGAAACACATTTTCACAAAGTCTCAAAGTAATTAAGTACAAATTCTTATCAGTGCACATTCAGAAACATTTATATATTAATATAGACACACACAAGCACACACAGACAGACACACACACAGACAAGCAAATCGTTTCCGTCGACAATCAAGCATTAGTTGACTGTAACTTTGTTCATGGATAAACAAATAAACCATTTATTCAACAAATAAATTAAAGGCGAGAACTAAATATGAGAGGCGACCAGAGTTGTAAGCAGCGTAAAATTGCCTGCTTTGCATTCAGCATTAATTAAGCCCTGTTCCTCTCAGCCATCACTGCAGCTTCTCTCAAACGTCTATTTCTCCAGTCCTCTGAGGAGAAATGGCTTGTATCAGATTGGTCCTATGGTGCAAAACAAACGTTATTGTCTTTTAAACGAATTCCCAGAAGACACCGGGGGCACGCGGTTTAGCGGGAACGCTTTAATCCCCCCCCCCGCCCGTGCCAGCTGTCCCTTTCATCAAATGAAAAGCAAATTATTCAATGACTTCAGGTTAAGTCACTAAATCCACCGACCAGCAGACTAGAGCTTCTGCCAAGACAGGTTCTTTCTTTATCCACCTATCCCCCCCCCATCCCCCGACCACCCCCCCGAACAGAATCAATGAACTCACTCACAGTGAGATATTAGCCCCTTCTCCCAATTCATTTATGATTTCGAACATACGCGGGCGTCTGGAAAAAACGATTGTCTGCTTTTTGAAACGTTTAAGCCGCAAACCCATTCATCGCGCCCCGTCGCTGAGCCTGTTCGATAGCGGAGTAAATATTTTAGCTGCTTGCTACGCGGCTCAGGGGCCCACGCTGGGGCCCTTAATGGCCCTTAAAGGACACCGTACCTCCCTTAAGGCTCCCCGGCTTGACCTTCACTTGACCCCTGTAGCGGCACCGCAGCCGATATGATTGGATGCCTTCGTATGTTCCAACTCCACCCTTTACCAAACAGAACCCCCATTGGTGCGTGCCTCAGTTCAGCACAGATCACAGGGTTACGTCCAGCCCTGTAAAAGTGTCAGAAAGACAAACATCTGGTCATGTGTTCAATACTTATATTACATTACATTACATTAATGGCATTTGGCAGACGCTCTTATCCAGAGCGACGTTCAACAAAAGACCCTAAAGGGAAGTACAATTTCAACTGCTACCTGTACAACAAAGATAAGGACCAGGGCCTTATATATGTAATTGGGCGCATAGGTATTTTTCCAGTTTTTCTAATCAGTTTGAAGTGAAAAAATCAGGTGTTACAGTCAAACAGCCCGTTGAAACTGGCCCTGCTAACCCCTATTCTTTCTGTACAGTCTTTCTTCTGGCTGGTTAGGTTCAACGCACATTGTGGAGACAAAAAAAGCAAGACAGCAGATGCTGGCTGATTCACAATATAGCTGATGATTATGATGACGACATTGATGACAACGATGATGATGGTGGTGATGATGATGATGATGACGATATTATGATCTTATTCAAGTCAAGGAAGCAGTGTACATCCAGAAACCACCTGGAATCTCTCTCTCTCTCTCTCTCTCTCTCTCTCAATGTAAATGTAAAAGCACTGAAGCTGAACTTAGGTACTTCAGCACTTTCCACCGGTTTGCATTTCTTAGATTGTATGAATAGATATCTCAGCCTTCACCACCTGCCTCCAAGAGACTCCACACCACAGAGACAGCATTTAAATATCTTCTTTTATCCGTTTCTGTCTGTTTATGGCTCTTCTCTCCACCAGGAATTCCTTTCAAGATGGGGACCGAAAACTATGTCCTTATTTGTTTGGCTCTGTTGTGTAATGTCTGCTTTGGAGGGGGAAAGAGAGGAGGGGGGGGGGGGACTAGCCATTATCTATTCTTTCTTTTATTTATAAAAATGCAACCTTTTTTTTTTTTTTCAAATCCGTTTTTGTTTTGGGGCTTTTCGGGGGCCTCCTTCAGAGCGCTTGTGCGCGTCGGGTTCTGTGGAGGAAGCGAGGGGCTCCGGGAAGCCCACCCTCTCAATCGAGCGCTAATTACGCCCCCGGCTCCTTTCAGGGGCTCCCCCGTGCCCCCCGCTCCGTCCCCGATGAAAGAGCGGGGCGGCGGGGCAGCCCCCCTATTATCTGAGCCACTCGCTGCCCCGCGAGAGGCTCCCAGCGGCCCGAGCGGCCAATCACGCGCCAGACCGCTGACGCAATCCGGCCCCAGATACCGGCTGCCTTTGTGCGCACCTCGCGACCGGCGATGTGGGAAAGTTCTGGAAGGAGGAGAGCCGTGGGGGGGGAGGGGAGGAGGGGGGGGGGGGGGGTGATGGTGGGTGGTGAGGGGGGGGCGCGGGGGGGGGCGATAGAGACGAAAGTAAAAGTGAAGTGGGCCGTCTTTGTCTTTGTAAAAATACCGAACCGTGCCCCCCCCCCCCCCCCACTTTTGTTTGCCGGGTCCTCCCGGTCCCAATCACGGCCCGGCCTTCGGGGGTAATTGGACCAAGAGGAAGTGCTTTGTGGGGCACAAGTGGAAACAGAAAACGAGGCTGGGTGGGCATGGGGCAGGGGGGGGCAGGGGCGGAAATGCTTTCCAAATGAAGGAGGAATTGATTTTGCGAGTGTGCGGTCGTTGAGTTCCATCATCAAATGAAAGTCATTTGAGCGCTGAGGCTCTTTAGCGTAGCCCGCGCAATCTTTTCCACGAGCGGAAATTTACGCAAACGCAACGCATCTTCCATATTTATCCGCATCGGAGAGAGAAAGCCGGCGAGCGGAGGACATATTTTATTCATCGGCTAATAAAAATAATGTGCGGCAACCCAAATCAAATGTGTGTGTGAGTGCATGCGCGCGCGTGTTTAAAATCAATCTACCGAGATTGACAAGTCTCCTCTAAATTGCGCATCTCATAAACGTGCAAATTATTTTCTCCTGCCTATTTATTTCAAAGAAGATTTTTTATTTCCCTGTCATGAATAATGACTGATCAATCATTCGGTCATATTTAATTTTCTGAGAAGACGTCGTTTTGCAGTGCGCTGACAGAAAAATTCAAAGAATTATAATAAAACAATAACAAGACGGCATCGAGATTAAAACGTATGATCAGACGGCTCGAAAAAAGAACATTAGGCTAACAATAACAAAATGTCATATCCAATAAATACTTGACAAATCTAGTTATTCCTCAACTATGTTCTCAGCTCTTGCGTAAACAATCTCAGTGATAGCGCGAAAGATTTTGGAAATATTAATAATCTTTCTTTGCTTGGAGAATAAACACTAGTCTCGGCTCTAATTACATGTGAGATATCCCATTGATTTATGGTAATTAAAATGAGAAGGTCTATTGTCACAGTTTAAATGAAGTTTAATGTACATTTTAATGTTCTTTTTCCTGTTGTGGGTCTGAGTGAGTAAGAGATCCTCTGGGATTTTGAGTCACATTCTGTGAGCACACCAATAATAGAACATTCCCTCTGACGTGCATGAATAATTCAAAAAATAATAATAACAGAGAATGACCCCATAATCTCACCACCAGCTGTGACACTGGCGACACTTTTTAATGACAGTTTTTTAAAAAAACAAAACACGAAAGAAATCAAATAATAAAAAGCGCTGGGATACCCAGTGAGATTTCTGACGCAAACAGTTCAAAGCTGCGGGGTCAGTCTACTCGCACGCACGCGACCGTGGATAAGGGACCGGCAATATAGGGAAAATATCCGGGGCAACAGCGCAAAGAACAATCTGCACCTGCTCCGCGGTGCTAACCTCATATGGGAAAAGAGCGGGCACAGCTCATTTCCTCAATTCATATGGCGAGCCTGAGGTGCCTGCTAGCAGCCTGCAGGAACAAAGCAAAACAAACACGTAAACCGGCGGTGACCAGCATGCTAATGCTAATATCGCGGCTAGCATCTCCCGCGGTACTCGCGGCGCGAATGCTCCCAGGAAATCAGGGGAGAAGTTGTGTGCTTTTCAGGGAGAAAGGGAGGGAGGCTCGTCGAAGGCTCGCAGCTTGCCTGCGGCTCTGTCGGTCACTAAACCCCGGCGAAAAGCGCATCTCGGAGGAGAGGCAGTACTTTGAACTCTCCTTCTGCCCGGCCACCTGCTGAGGAGGCATTATTACCGGCTCATTATTGCGCTGCAGTTTTATATGAATGGAGGCCGCTGCACTGATGTCGCAGAGGAGGATATCTGATATGGTTCACTGTGTTTTACATGGACAGAACCCACATCTCTTAATCTGCACTTATATGTATGCGCTGCATTTTACAACACGCGTACCTTATGCGTCGTAAAACATTGTGTACGTTTTTGTATATTTTACATATGCATGCGAACACATGCATGTAGACACACCGACACGTGTGTTTCCTGGTCACTTTGGCATTATGCATTTTGTTTATATGCGAATGGTGTCGTGTGAAGTACATAATAGTCTTTTCTGAAAAGTATTGTTTTGTGGAAACACGTCATCTCATCTTCCATAATTGAAAAAAGGTGATTACCAAAAACAACAATTAATTCATGAATATATCAGATTATTCTCAAGTATTACAAAAAGGAAGAATTTTCAATATGCAAAATTACCTTTCTTTCATATGATTATATAACTTCCATATGCAGTCCATAGTAAAGGTCAAAGGGCGTGTACACTTATCAGGGTCCGGGTGACCCCCAGTAAACCGTATACAGTCCGAATCGTTTTGTTACAGGATAAGGGTTCAACAAAAAAGAAGGAATTCAAACCCATGACCCACATGACAGTATCATGGAGGAATTATGGGATTCCGTCATACATATTAAAACATGACGGTGGTTTTAAATGCAACAATACAACAGGGAAAACATAGTAAACTATTTTATGTGTTTTTAAGCAAACAGAATTGCACCACTAATAGAGTAGTACCTTCCAGGTCAAACCACAAAAGTCATAAAAACCTGTGAGCAGTTTCTTCGTGCCTCTTACAGTGAACTCAGTTCTCGTGGGGACACGTAAATGTAGCGGACCAGCCCGCAGTTTAGCACAACTGAGTTTTATTTGCCTCCTCATTAGGTAACTAATTACTTTAAGTATGAACACGTTTCCCTGCGGGTTTTACGACGCGGCTGACGACATTCTCTCCACCGCACTCGAGAGGGAACGGCGAATTCAAAGAGCGTCTACAGACGAAGGAGAGAGGGGAAAAAATCCATTCATTTCGCTGAGGCAATACATTTCATTTCTTTATTTGTATATTTATTTATTTATCCTTGCTTTCCCCCCGCCGTCCCGGATCGGGGGCGCGTGGATGTGATGGAGCCGAGGCTTATCGCTCATTTCCACCACGCTGCTCCTTCACTGCCGGTCCCGAAGGCGGTTATTATCTCGGGCCGGGGTCAGAACCGACTCGGCGCCGCCTCCAAGCCCCGCTTACGGGCCGGGCCGGGCCCGGGCTCGCTCAATCACAGGCCGACCCGGCCGGTCGTCCGGAGAGCGGCTTCGCGGCGGCGTCCCGGTTTAGCCTCCGTAATCCGCCGCCGTGATGGGGGCGGCCGACCGTGGTAATTTGGGCCCCCGGGCGCTTAGCGACGCGGCGGCTTTCGCCCGCCGGCCCCCCGACTTCAGCCGCCGATCAGGCCGTCAGCAGAACGGGAGAAAAGCCCTCTAATGTCGTCTTTCTCCGTCCTAATCCCGCGCGATACAGCGGGGATACCGCCAAGCTTTGTGTCCAGAGAGAAAATGCGTCGACGCGTTGGCATTTCTGTCTGCACCAGCTTCTACGCTATTCTTTTTCGGCTACTGACTAATGCAGAACGCGAGACCGCTTTCCATGTCATTAGTTCACCTCGACATCCCTCACGACGCGCTCTAACCCCAGAAAGCCTAAACCGGCTTTCCTATTTAATATCCCATTACATTTATATCAACCCCAATCCTAACTGTTGTGTAACTACCAACCGACAGCTTAATCAATAAGCCTATTAGTTTCTGTACTTGACCAACGATGCAAAGCGTGTATATGTTTACTACAGCGTCCCGACATTGTCTTAACAACGTACTCAAGATAAATAACGACCTGATATTGATATTGAGACTTGTACGAGAGGATAGCTTGCATACATTTGCACTAAAAAAAACCCAACCGGCACTGGAGAAAATCAACACGGAGAGACAGACAGACAGACGGACAGGCTGTAGTCCGTGCGGTACACATGGCGGGAGAGGCGGTGACCCAGTTCCGCGAGGCGGTGGGAGACGAGCGCGGGCGCTAAAAGAAGGCGCTTAGGAGCGAGGCGTCAGAACCGCGCCCCGTCGGTCTCCCGCCGCTTCTGCTTCGACTCTCAGCCGCATCAAAGAGGCCAAGCCGCTAACGTCGCCTCCCGCCGGCCGCTCCCGCCAAACCTCCGCGTCTCCGGCCCCGCCCGGCGCACAAATCTCTCAGATCTGTGAAAATGAGGCCAGCGTGCGGGCAGAATAGCACTTATCGCCGCCTGTGTGGAGTCCTGACCCAGGACTAGCTGATTGATTGTTTGCTGATTTCTTCGTTTGTCGCGGAATAGATAGTTATGTGATTTTCTTTTCTGCCAACCCCACAGATTTGGGCTGCGTATCCTCACGGAAAGGTAGCGGCAGCGGGAAACGTTCAGATTAGCCTGTGCGTATCGAGATATTCTCGGTTGTCCGAGCTTGCGTTTCAAAGGCCGGTTTGGCAGGAACTGACGCAAGAACCGACTCGCCTGTTATTCCGGCTTTCCTTTTGATCAGACACTGCTGACTTTCCCAAATTGTATTTTTCAGCAACAATGCTAAGAAACCAGCGTTGCCAGATTTTATCAACAGAAAGGGCGACTGGTTTTAGTTTAAGGCTCACCTTTTCGCAGCGATAAGGATATTGATAAAGTATGATCGCGTATTCCGTTTTCCGTCTCATTCCTTGTTCAGTTGACCGTAAAACTCGGAGGTTCTTTTGTACATGCTAAAGTATAATATCGAGCTAAATTGATTTCCCCTCTCCCACCTTGAAAAACATCCTGAGGTGTCCTTTAAGATAAATTTACCGGGTATGAACCGACGTAATCATTTCAGCAGCTTGGATTCCTGCTCTTTGTTTGACTTTCACGGCTCCGGTGAAAAATGGCAGCCCTTTAATTTTTTTTTTTTCTTCTTTTCGGTCACAGTCGCTGGATTTCGTTTATTTGCCAAACAGTCCCGGCAGAACAAAGAAAGGACGAATTCTACATTAGAGAGGCGAGATGCAGGAGGATCAGAAAGTCATTTTGGGAAAATAAATTAAAAAACAAGGTCGCTCTGTGCGATTTCCTTTTTGGTGAAAACGCACCGCGAGATGTCGAACGTTTCCAAGAGACGCAGGCCGCATGCGTGTTCTCTGACATTTAACACGTCGCTCTCCGCTTCCCGTGGGTTTATTTGTCCGTTTATTTATTTATTTACACGTTTTTTTTGTTTGTTTTTTACGGAGGTGATGAACAAGTTCGATGAGGGTGTTCGGGCCGAACAGCAGCCAGTCCGGGGCCTTAATGTTGTTTTAATGGCCGTGCTGATTTTATGGGCAGGAAGAAAGATAGTGTGTCAGC